>NC_037668.1:176882261-177052739 GCF_003255815.1 Theropithecus gelada | reverse complement strand
AGCTGGGACTACAGGCGCCCGCCACCTCGCCCGGCTAGTTTTCTGTCTTTTTTTTAGTAGAGACGGGGTTTCACCGTGTCAGCCAGGATGGTCTCGATCTCCTGACCTTGTGATCCGCCCGTCTCGGCCTCCCAAAGTGCTGGGATTACAGGCTTGAGCCACTGCGCCCGGCCAATGCAATTATTTTTAATCCCATGCCTTAAATCAAAAAATACATTTTTTCAAATCCCATGCCCTAAATCAAAAAGTGTATTCTATCAGTCATTTCACATAATGAACTAAATGCAAGTCAATAGTCTTAGGTATTACTTTTCTCAGAAATATTTGATAGGGTTAATATTTCCTTGAGAAACAACTTTACTCCTGTTAAAAAATATTAGCTTAGAATGCAAGAAGTTAGATTTTTTTTGTGGACAATCATTATTGACAGTGTGGTTGAAATTATACCTACAAGGAAGCTATAGCAAAGAGCCATTAGTATAATAGAACAAGGATGAAAAAATTACACAGCATTTTAAAATGTAATTTTAAGATATACAAGTGAAGTTTTGTTACATGAATATAATGTATCATGGTGAAGTCTAGGCCCTTAGTGTAATCATAACCTTAATACAGAAGAAAACTACATTGTACTTATTGAGTAATTTCTTCCATCTTACCTCCTTCCCACTTTTCCAGCCTTCTGAGTATCCAGTGTCTACTATTCCACACTGTGTCCATGTGTATACATTATTTAGCTTCCACTTGTAAGTGAAAATATGTGATAGTTGATTTTCTGTTTCTGAGTTGTTCCACTTAAGAGAGCATCTTACCATTCCATCCATGTTGCTATAAAAGACATTATTTCATTTTGTATAGCTGAATAATGTTCATATATATATATAGTTGTTTTCATTATTCAATGATCTGTTAATGGACGCTTAGATTGATGCCATGTCTTTGCTATGGTGAATATTGCTGCAATAAACATACTAGTCCGGGTATCATTTTGATAAAATTATTTCTTTTTCTTTGGTACTCAGTAGTGGAATTTATGGATCAAATTAGATAGTTCTATTTTTAGTTCTCTGAGAAATCTCCATACTGTTTTTCATAGAGTTTTTACTAATTTCCATTTTCAGCAACATTGTATATGCATTCCCCTTTCTCTTCATTCTGACCAATATTTGTTATATTATTGTATGTTTAATAATAGCTACTCTGATGTACAATAATACCTTATTGTGGTTTTAATTGTTATTTCTGTGAAGATTTGTAATGTTGAGCATTTTCTTTGGCCTGTTGCCCATTGTATGTCTTCTTTTGAGAAATGTCTATTCATGTCCTTTGCCTACTTGTTAATGGAGATTTTTGGGTTTTGTTGTCGTTGTTGTTGAGTTATTTAAACTTCTTATAAAACCTGAATGTCAGTTCCCTGTTGGGTACATAATTTACAAATATTTTCTCCCATTCTGTATGTTGTCTCTTCTCTCTGTTGATTACTTCTGGAAATAAAATAATCACTGAAGGAATTACAAAACAAACTTGAAAGCTTTGACAATAGAATAGACCAAGCAGAAGAGAGACTCTATGACCTTGAAGACAAGTCTTTTAAATTAAGCTAGTCAGACATAAATAAAGAGAATATGAAAGAAATAATAAAGCATTCTAGAATTATGAAAATACATAAAGCATCTGAACTTATAAATAGTTGATATTTCTTAAGGAGAAGAAAAAGCAAAAATTTAGAAAACATATTTAAGGAAGTAATTTAGGAGAATTTCTTTAGGCAAGAGATTTATGCATCCAGATAGAAGAGGCCCATACTTTGCAAGATGATCATCACTATGACACATAATTGTCAGACTATCTAAAGTCAACATGAAGGAAAAAAAACACAAAATCAACAAGAGAAAAGCACTACTCACCAACAAAGAAAACCACATGAGACTAACAGCACACTTATCAGCAGAAACCTTATAAGCCAGAATAGACTGGGATATTACTTTCAGGTTGCTTAAAGAGAAAAAAAAAATAAACTATCAACCACAAATTTTATATCCTGTCATAATAAGCTTCATAAATAAAGAATAAATAAAGTCTTTTCCATACAAGTAAACATTGAGGGAGTTTTTCACCACTAGATAGTTTGTACAAGGAGATCTAAACATAAAAATGAAAGATCAACATTTGTCACAAAAACATGATAGTACAAAGTTCACAGGTCTTAAAACAATTCCATAAAAGATGAAGATAATTATAATGGCAACATGACAGAACTCCACCAAACTATACAAACAGAAAAATTTTTTAAAAAAGCATGAAACAATGTAATGACAGGAACAAGACTTCCCATATCAAGATTACATAGTATCTTAAAGGGAAAACAACTAACTCATTGATTGAAGTTACCTTGAATAATTGGGATGTGAATCTAAAGGACTTTCTGTGCTTTCAAAGTTATGTTACACAGTCATTCTTTCCTGTCCACGATGACATTTCAATGAGAACTTATCACATCTGAGTTGATTTCCATTTCTAAAAATTTATTTGGGCAAAGATTGAATTTTAAACTAGGTTCAAATTATTTTTCTCTCCATTAAATGGGTAAAAAATCTTAGAATCCGGAGGATTCAGTTCCAGTTTTTTCACTGCGCCTCCTTCTTCAGGACAAAACTCTTCTGTAGTTAAGTGACGGCAGAATACAGCAAGATTTTTTGTTGTTGTTGTAATTTGTCTGTTTGTTTTAAATAATTCCATTAACAGAGATTCTTATTAAAAGTGTTAGCTATTAGCACCAATTTTATATTTTTTATTTCCATAGATAAATCCATTCTATTAGACTACTGTCTTAACACTTTCTCATTAATATATCTAAAATGAAGTTGCTTTACTTGCCAATATCTCATCTGTACCTTCCCTATTCTATTTCCACATAAGTAACGGCCCCATCATCCACCCAGTTGATCAAGCTAGAAATCTCAGAATCTTCCTTGATTACTTCTTCACCATTAACATACATCTAATCTAATGTTTTATTGGCTCCTTCACTTTTATATAAAAATGTATTTAACTCATTCTTGCATAGCCTCATTCTCACTGTCAAAATTCTACTCTAAACCACATTAAATATTACCTTATCTGGCTATAGTAGTAGAATCCTATGCTTTCCAACCTCTCTTTTCTAACTGAAAAAATGGTGTCTTTTGTGAAAAGTGATATACACACACACAGACACACATATAATGATGTCACTTCTGTGTTTAAACTATTTCAATCACATTCCATTTACTTAGCATAAAAAACCTCTGTCTTGTCTACTAGGATCAGGACTTGGCCTTTGCTTTTTCTTTCTTTTTAAATTCTCTTATAATTTAAATAGTTAGAAATATGTCTCGGGGCAAGATGTTTGTTTTTATATGACTTGCTTTTTTTATCTTTTGCATTTATCTTAATTGTGAAAATTGCAATGTTGTTCTCCAATCAAAGTGTTTAATTAGAGTTACCAAGTATTATTCTGTATTCCAGATTGTGATTGTCTTCATTCATTTAAAATTTTTGATCTTCAATTGTGTATTTCTTTGTCATTTTTAATCTTCTTTACCCAATGGCTGGTGACTTTCATAATAAAAGTAGCAATGTTTGTTAAAGTCATCTACACACTAGTTATGAGTAACTAGAGATGATTTGCCATATTAGTTTTCAAAGTATAACACATAAACCACCATATACGTATGTGTGTGTGCATGGTGTACTTTTATGTATGTGTACATATGTTTTCATACTTATGTTTGTGTGTACAATGTGATCAATGTGGTTCCACAACTAATTGAGAAAAGTGTTAAGAATACACAGATGAAATAAAAATGTATCTCTGCATTAAATTATCCTAATTAATTTAATTAAGCTGCTATCCTAAACTACTAGGATGAAACGCAGAAAAATGTTCTTGTAGCTTAGGAAGGGGATACCTTTGAAGCAAGGCTGAAAGAATCAGTGCAACAAACATTAATTAGTATAATTATATCAAAGTAAGGGTTTAGTTAAATGAAGAACACAATAGACAACGTTTTCAGCCAGAAAAGTAGATTAGGAAATAATACTGGAGTATCTAAAATCATCAAGGGAGTAATGTTGAAAAGTCAATAAGAAAGTAATTTTATATTTCAATCTAATCTGACCTAAAGCTGAATATTCATGTAGTGGTAAGATTATAAGGAGAAATGGCAATTGTGGTATTATTGGTCTTTTTAAATTTGATTAGGTGTAACTATATATTTTTTAAAGTCTAGAAATGTCCAATGTTACAGTTATACACAACAATGAATACATTATTATGATTGAAAATTAAGTATTCACGTAATCTGAAATTTTATATCTGAGTAGGAACATGCATCCAAAAATACCTTTACATTCTTTTGGTACTAGGTATTAATACAAAGATATTCATACCAATGTTATTGACAGTATCAAAAAGTGATCAGTTATCTGTATTTCCATCACTATAGGAGTTAAGTAGATGTACACGGAGAGTGATGCAGCAGCAAGAACTAACATTTTATGATAAAACAATATGGTTAGGTGTAAGTATAGATTTTTAAAAAACTAATTATACATCTACTGGTGAATAGATAAAAAATGTTCTATGTTCACACAATATAACACTTTACAAAAATAAAATAGAGTAAGTGCGGATACACATCACAATGAAAGACTCTGATAAGTGAAAAATCCAGACACATATGACTGTCCATTAAACAATTTCATGGGCCATATTGAAATGATATGGAATTATGGGTGATAAAACAGAAGTACATGATAATCTAACCACTCCTGAGAGAGCTGGTCATTCTTACATGCTATAAAATCTTATCTCTGGGGAGGCTAGGAAGAAATAAAGTATTTGTGATTTGTCTCTGATGTTTTCTTAATAGCACTCACTGACAATTTCTGTATTTCAAGTAAAACGTTATTGCACAATTGCTGATGCAAACATAAATATCTGCAGAGTTGCAGCATATTGGCTCATTTTGGTTTTAGGAAATGAGATATAATTTATCTTCAAGCTGGTTACATTTTGGGTGCCTTCCATCTATTTCCAGAAGATAAGATATGCACAGTGAAAATGAACTGGTATCAATTACTGTCTTAAATAAATTAGAGAATGTGATATCATCTCTTTGCACCTATCCCAACAAAACTTCATGTTAGCTCTACAAAATTTTGAGGGTGGGGGTCATAGAGAAAACTTAATGTGAGATATAGGCTATGTATTGGTTTATTCCCTCAGGATTCTGTTAGCAGTTTTTATCTTGATAGTTAAGTACCAACATAATCTAATTGAGCACACTTATAAGGAAAGCTTTTCTTCATATACACATGTGTAAATGCCGCACTTCTGAGCAAGCTGCATTGAGGAGAGTGGTTGAACATATTCTGGATTATGAAGCATGTTTACTTAAAAGAAATCCTTACCATTACCTGTATTATTTATACTTATTTAAAAGTTACTTTACTATTATACATCATTGTACCCTTTAATTTAATGCACAACATCTTTGGAAAAAACAGACATGATATGTAGAATACATCCATTTAAATTTAAATTAATATGTATGAAATTAATATTTTTCAAAAAGAATGTGTTCCTGTATATGTCAGAGCGTTTTTCTTGCTAGAGTACATAATTTTATAGACATGTTATCATTTTGAATATAAACACAATTAAATCTATAACTTAATAATGACTGGTTTAATATAGTCTACTTTTAGAGCTTTGAAAATGGTGTGCTCTGACTTTGTTTTTCCTTGATATTTTGCAAATTTATTTTTGTCAATCTTTGGAAATTTCTGACCCTATGTTATCATTCTTTCTACAAAATACTCTGTAAATTTGTTTGTTCTTTATGAATTTGCCATAGTGAAATTTGCTATTTCAATCACCTGCTCCTTCCAGAAGAAAAAAGTTACTTAAAATTAATACATAATATCAAATGAAGACCAAAATATTACAAGAAAATAAAACTGCAAAACCACATCCTTTATGAAAATTGATATGAAAATCCTTGACAAAATATTGGCAAATTGAAGACAACAATATGCACAGAAAGCCTCATTACTAAGTAGATTTATCTAAAAAATAAATGGTTCATTTGTCATTTAAAAAGAAAATAAAATCATTATCTCAACCGATACAGAAAAATAAGTTGAAAAACTTTAACATCCATCTCTGATGCATGAAAAACTTAAGGTCAACATTTGTGTTTTATCACGTACAATAACTTCATTTATTTATTTTCTAACAATTTCAGCTTCAAGATTCAGAGGGTACAGGTACACTTTGGTTATATGAGTACATTGAGAGATGCTGAGGTTTGGAGTATGGTTCCAGTCACTCAGCTAGTGAACATAATATCCAACAGGTAGTTTTTTAACCCAGGTCTTATTTCCTCACTACCACCTCTAGTAGTCCACAGGACCTATTGTTCCCATGTTTATGTCCCTGTGTACTCAGTGTTTTACTCCCAGTTATAACTGAGGACATATTGTATTTGGTGTTGTCTTCCTGTGTTACTTCTCTTAGGATTATGACCTCCAGCTCCATCCATGTTGTTGTAAAGAACGTGATTCCATTTTTAACAGCTGCAGAGTATTCCATGATATAGATGTACAATATTTTCTTCATCCAACCCAGTATTGATGGGCACATATGTTCACTTCATGTCTTTGCTATTGTGAATAGCATTGCCATGAACATAAGAGTTTGTGTGTCTTTTCGATAGAATAAGTTATTTTCTTTGGGGTACATACTCAGTAATAGGATTGCTGTGTTGAATAGTGTCTCTGTTTTAAGTTCTTAGAGAAATTGCATAACTGATTTCCACAGTAGGTGAACTAATCTACATTTCTTTCAACAGTATATATGTGTTCCTTTTTTCTACAGCCTCACCAGCATCTGTTATTTCATGATTTTTAATAGTAACCATTCTGACTACTGTGAGATGGTATCTTGTGGTTTTTACTTGCATTTCTCTGATGATTAATGTTACTGCATATTTTTTAATGTTTAGTGGTTACTTTTGTGTGTGTGTGTGTGTGTGTGTGTGTGTGTATATATATATATATAGTTTTTGTTTGTTTGTTTGTTTGTTTGTTTTTAGACCGAGTCTCTCTGTCGCCTAGGCTGGAGTGCAGTGACGCGATCTCGGCTCACTGCAAGCTCCGCCTCCCAGGTTCGAGTAGCTGGGACTACAAGTGCCCGCCCAGGCGCCTGGCTAATTTTTTGTGTTTTTTAATAGAGACGGGGTTTCACCGTGGTCTCGATTTCCTGACTTCGCGATCCTCCCGCCTTGGGTATTTCTTCTTTTTAGAAGTATCTGTTCATGACCTTTGCCTAATTTTTTATTTTTTTTTTTTAATTTGGTTGTTTGGTTTTTGCTTGTTGATTTCTTTAGGTTCCGTATAGATTGTGGATATTAGAACTGTGTCAGAGGCATCGTTTACAGAAATTTTCCCCAATTCTCTAGGTTGTCTGTTTACTCTATTGATAATTCCCTTTGTTGTGCAGAAGCTCTTTAATTAGGTCTTATTTGTCCATTTTTGTTTTTGCTGCAATTGCTTCTGGGGACTTAGCAAAAAATTATTTGCAAGGCCCATGTTCACAACGATATTTTCTAAGTTTTCTTCCAGGATTTTTATAGTTTGAGATCTTATGTTTACATAAGGTTACTTAATCTATGTTGAGCTATTTTTTGTACATGGTGAAAGGTAGAGGTTTAGTTTCATTATTCTGCACATGGCTACTCTGTTATCCAGGCATCAATTATTAAATAGCAAGTTTCTTTCCCTTTAATTGATTTTTTGGCTTTGTCAAAGGTTGGATGGTTGTAGGTGTACAGCTTTATTTCTGAGTTTCCCATTGTGTTCCATTGGTCCCTGTTTCTGTTTTTGTATCAGTATGACGGTGTTTTTGTTTACTATATCCTTGCAGTACACTTTGAGATCAGATAATGTGATGCCTCTGGCTTTGTTCTTATTGCTTAGGATGAATTTGACTATCCTGGCTCTTTTTCAATTTCATATTTTAAAATAGTTTGTTGTAATTCTGTGAAAAATAATGTTGGCAGTTTGACAGAAATAGCGTTGAAATTGTACCTTGCTTTGGGCAATTTGGCCATTTTAACAGTATTGATTCTTCTACTCCATGAGCATGGACTGTTTTTCAGTTGATTGATGTCATCTCTGATTTCTTTCAACAATGCTTTGTAGTTCCTGTAGAGATCTTTCCCTTTCACTTCCTTGTTTAGAGACAGTCTTATGCCCTAGGTATTTCAGGGGTTTTTTTTGTTTTTTCCATGTTAAATAAAATCGTGCTCCTGATTTGACTCTCAGCTTGAATGTTGTTGTATATAAATGCTACTAATTTTGTATGTTGACTTTTTATCCTGAAACTTTACCAAAGCCATTTATCAGTTCCAGGAGCATTTTAGTGGAGTCTTAGGGTTTTGGGGGTATAAAATCATATAATTAGGGCAAAGAGTTTAATTTCATCTTTTCCTAATGGATGTCTTTTATTTCTTTCTTTTGTCTGATTGCTCTGGCTAGGATGCCCAATAGTATGTTCAATAGAAGTGGTGAGAGTAGGCATTCTTGTCTAGTTCCATTTCAGAAAGGAAATTGTTTCAACTTTTGCTCATTCAGTATGATGTTGGATATGTGTTTGTAATAGATGGCTACCATTGTATTGAAGTATATTATTTCAATGTGTAGCCTGTTGAGGGTTTTGAACATGAATGAATGCTAAATTTTATCAAAAGCTTTTTCTGTGTTTATTGAGATTATCACATGATTTTTACTTTTAATTCTGTTTATGTGGTGAATCACTTGTATTGATTTGCATATGTAGAGCCAGCCTTCATTCCCGGGAATAAAGCCTACTTGGACATGGTGTATTAACTTTTTCATGTGCTGCTGATTCAGTTTGCTAGTAATTTGTTGAGAAAATTTATGTATATGTTCATCAGGAATATTGGCTTTCAGTTTTGTTTTGTTTTTTTCATTGTGTCTGTGCCAGATTTTTGCATCAGACTGATGCTGAGTTTATAGAATGAGCTAGGGAGGGCCTCTCTGCTTTAATTTTTTGAGAATAGCTTAAGTAGGATTGGTACCAGCTTTTCTTTGTATGTCTAGTAGAATTGGCTATAAATTCATTTGTTTCAAGACTTTACTTTGTTGAAAGTTTTATATTACTGACTCCATTTCAAAAGTTGTTCTTGGTCTGTTGACTTTTTCACTTTCTTCCCGGCTCAGTCCTGGGAAGTTTTGTGTTTCCAGGAATTTATCCATTTTTTCTAGACTTTCCAATTTGTGTACATAGAGTTTTTCATAATAATCTCTGAATATCTTCTTCATTTCTATGGGATTGAGTGCCAAGTCATTGTTGTTTTTTGATTGTGTTTAATAGGATCTATCTTTTTTTTCTTTGGTAATTTAGCCATCAGTCTATCAATTTTGTTTATTCTTTTGAATAATCAATTTTTTGTTTCATTTATCTTTCATACTTATCTTTGTATGGATTTTTACATCACAATTTTATTCAGTTTTTCTGTAATTTTAATTATTTCTTTTCTTCTTTTTTGGAGGGGCTTTTTTTTTCTTTTGTTCTTCTTGATGAAGGTGTTTAGCGCTATCAAGTTTCCTCCCACCACTGATATTGTTGCATCCCAGAGACTTTAGTAAGTTGTGTCCCTATTTTCATCTGTTTGAAATATATATATTTGTATTTTCTTCTGAATTTCATTGTTCACTCAGGGGTTATTGAGGAGCAAGTTGTTTAATTTCCATGTATTTTTTTTAGTTTTGAGAGATCTTTTTGAGATTGATTTCTGTTTTTACTGAACTATGGTCTGAGAGTGTACTTGATGTATTTTCTATTTGGTTTTAATTTATTTGGACTTTATGACCAAGCATGTGGTCTATATTAGAATGTATTCCCTGCACAGATGAGAGGGCACAGATGAGAGGAATGTATATTCTGTAATAGTTGGATGGAATATTCTGCAGATGTGTATTACATCCAGTTGTTTGAGTGTTGAGTTTAATTTCCGAATTTCTTTGTTAGTTTTTTTCCTCAAGGATCTGTCTAACCCTGTCAGTAGGGTGCTGAAGTCTCCCATTTTTATCGTGTGTCTGTCTAAATATTTTCATAGTTCAAGTCCTTTCCTTTTACTGGTCTGTGTGCCTCAATGTTAAGTGCATATATATTCAGGATAGTTAAGCATTCTTGGTGAATTGTACCCTTTATCATTATGTAAAAATCTTCTTTGTTCTTGTTTTTTCATGTAAAGTATGTTTTATCTGATACAAGAATAATGACTCTTGCTCTTTTTTGTTTTCAGTTTGCACAATAGATCTTTCTCCATCATTTCACCTTGAGCTTATCTGTGTTATTACACGTGGGATGGGTCTCTTGAAGAAAGCAGATGGTTTGACTTGTCGTTTTACCCAGCATTCTCTTTTCTTTTTCTTTTTTTTTTTTTTTGACGGAGTTTTGCTCTTGTCGCCCAGGCTGGAGTGCAATGGCACGATCTCTGCTCACTGCAACCTCCGCCTCCGGGTTCAACTGATTCTCCTGCCTCAGTCTCCCAAGTAGCTGGGATTACAAGCATGTGCCACCATGCCCGGCTAATTTTTGTAGTTTTAGTAGAGACGGGGTTTTACCAGGTTGGCCAGGCTAGTCTTGAACTCTTGAACTCAAGTGATCCACTCGCCTCAGCCTCCCAAAGTGCTGGGATTACAGGTGTGAGCCACCGCGACTGGCCCTTTTTACCCAGCTTTCTACTCTATGTCTTTTAGGTAAAGTGTTAGACTATTTATATTCAGAGTTAGTACATGATTTTGATTTTGTCATCACGTTGTTAACTTGTTTTGTAAACTTGATTGGGTAGTTGCTTTATAGTTTCTGTGGGCTGTGTTCTTAAGTGGGTTTTTGTGTCAGGAGATGTCATTCTTTTGTTTCCATATTTACCATTCCCTTAAGATCTTCCTTTTTTATTTTTTAAATTTTTGATACAGGGTCTGGCTGTATTACCCGGCTGGAGTGCAATAGCATGAACACAGATGACTGTAGCCTTGATCTTCCAGGCTCAAACAATCTTCCTGCCTCAGCCTCCCAAGTAGCTGGGACTATAGGTGCACACCACCATGCCCACCTAATTTTTGTATTTTTATAGAGATAAGGTCTCACTATGTTGCCCAGGGTAGTCTTGAACTGTCCTGAATACATTATTCAGTTGGATGTGGTGATTACATTTTAACAAAGCATGTAAATGTTGCATGTTTTATGGCCAAACTCTAAATTGTTACTGTTATTTTAGTAGATCAGGTTAACGATGTTAAAAATAAGTTCGTCATATTGGATCTCACTGTGAGGGAAAACAATTCCTAAAGTAGAATTTTCATGCTTTATGTCTCTTTCTATCTCCATATTATTGACAAGTTTCGAATTGATTCTCTTAGAAAATCAACATTCTGTCTAAAATCTGTAATCTGAATAAAATTTAGCTGATAATGTTACTGAATGCCATAGTAAACTCCACCTACAGTTAATAAAGAAAGCATACTATTGGGAGTGACATGCAAAAGTTTCTGAACATGTAGTACGTTTTACTTTTTCTACCTTAAAGAAAATACATTAATTGAACACTTAAATCAGCATAATTTATAGAAAAAAATAACTAACATGAATAGTGAATCAAATAAGTAGAATACCCCGACAAGAAATATATATTTGTTTTAGTTTTAAAAATAGATTTGTTTTTTCTTGTGTCAGTCACATTCATGCCTTATAGATATTCCTGGTTCATGAAATAATTACTCAATTCACCTTTAATGGATAAGATAATCTGAATGTATACTTGTTATTATTGCTCATGCATGTTATAGCTTGACTGAACTTCATTCATATAAAATAATGTATAATAAAAGATAATGACTCCTTTGTCCAATAAAATAACATAGAAAGTAGAAATATGATTTTTAAAAAACATTATTTCAGAAAGAAAAAAATTGTGACAAGTAGTGAAATATTATGTCAGGAAGATAAGGGAGATGTCAGTCATGGAAAGCCTTGTATGTCGTATTAAAGGCTTTGATTGTGTAAACTAGAATGACATTTGAAAGTTATACCTGTTGAAGTAAGAAGGTAAGACTTAACATCATAGCAAGACCATTCTGGATGCTGTAGTAACAATAAAGAGTAGAAGAATAAAAAGCAGAAAGTCAATTAGATGGCTTTTGCTGAAATTCAGGGAGATGATAATGACATGGGAAATGATAATGGCCATGGGATATAGTATTACAAAAAATTGTTGCCAAGGCCTACATTCTGAGCATATGCCAGAATAGAGCTATCATTAACTATAATTACAAAGCCTGTATGAAAAATTATATTGTTGTTTCTATTTTGGTTTGGTTGTTTCATTTTTGGCAATGGCAAAAGAAGCATATTTGGATCTCACATTTGAACATGTAGCTGGGAACTGCCTTTTAAAAATTCAAGTATGTTTTGCTTAGTACATAGTTAGATAAATGAGACTGGATTCAGGCAAGGGCTCAAGGCTGAATACATATTTTCAGAATCATGAAAATAAGATGGTATTATATTTCTAGTCATGTGACTGAATGAAATCACCTAAGGTATCAGTGTAGATTAACAAATTGTTCAAGGACTAAATTCTGAAACACTTCAACATGAGAACATGAAAGATAAAATGAAACTAAGTAGAAAAGACTAAAAAGTTTAAGAAAAAACAAGTGAATTTGTTATCCTGTAATCTTTAACAGAGTTAAATATTATGTCTAACTACATTTCAAATTGTTAAGCACATTTTTTGTTATACATTTTTTGGAATTAAAAAAATTATTACAGTAAAATGTATGTAATATAAATTAACCATCTGAACCATTTTAACTATACCATTCAGTAGTATTAAATACAGATATACTGGGTGCAATCATCATTACCATCTATGTCCATAACAATTTTCATCTTATAAAAATGAAATAATAACTACTCACTCCCAGCTTCTCCTCTTCCCTGGCAATCACTGTTCTCCTTTCTATTGCTATGATTTTTCCACTCTAAGTACCTCGTATGAGTGGAATAACACAGTATTTGTATTTTTATTATCAGCTTATTTCACTTAGAATAAGGTCCTTAAGATCCATCCATATTGTAACATATGTTGAATTTTTTTTTTGTAAGGCTGAATAATATTCCATTGTGTATATATAAGACATTTTTCTTATTAATTCATCTATCAGTAAACATAGTTGCTTCCATGTTTTAGCTATTGCGAGTAATGCTACTATGAATATTGGTGTACAAACATCACTTTGAGACTCTGTTTTCAATTCTTCTGAGTGTAAACCCAAAAGTGATATTACTGGATGATGTGGTAATTCTGTATTTAATTTTGAGGAACTGTCATATTGTTTTCCATAGCAGCTGTATAATGTTTTACAATCTCATCTACAGTGCACAAAGGTTTCAAATTCTCCACATCCTTGATAATACATTTATTTTTATACCAGCCTACCAATATGAGGTGGTCTCTCATTGTACATTTAACTTACATTTTTCTGATGATCAGTGATGTTGATGTAATGCATAATATTAACAGAATGAAAAAAATACACATATCATCTCACTTAATGCATAAAAATTGTGTGAAGAAAATGTAAAATCCTTTCATGATAAAAAAAAAAAATAAGAAATCTAGGAATACAAGGAAACTACCTCATCATAAAAAAGCCATATATGAAAAGCTCAGAGCAAGATCATACTCAATGGTGAAAAACTGAAGCATTTTCCTCTAAGATCAGGAGAAAGGCAAGGATATCAGTTTTTGTCACTCATATGATTTGGCTCCGTGTCCCCACCCAAATCTCCTTCCAAATTATAATCCCCATGTATCTTGGGGGGACCTATAATCCACACGTGTTGAGGAAGGGGGTGATTGAATCATGAGGGTGATTTCCCCCATGCTGTTCTCATGACAGTGAGTGAGTTCTCGTGTGATCTGATGGCTTTTTTCCAGCTTGTACTTCTCTCTTCTGCCACGATGTAAAGAAGGCCTTTGCTTTCCTTTGGCCTTCCATCATGACTGTAAGCTTCTGGAGGCCTCCCCAGCTATGTGGAACTGTGAGTCCATTAAAACCTCTTTCCTTTATAAATTACCCAGTCGGCCAGGCGCAGTGGCTCATGCCTGTAATCTCAGCACTTTGGGAGGCCACGGCAGGCAGATCACGAGGTCAGAAGTTTGAGACCAGCCTTGACACCATGGTGAAATCCCATCTATACTAAAAATACAAAAAAGTAGATGGGCATGGTGGTAACTGCCTGTAATCCCAGCTACTTGGGAGGCTGAGACAGGAGAATTGCTTGAACACGGGAACTGGAGTTTGCAGTGAGCCAAGATCGCATCATTGCACTCCAGCCTTGGCGACAGAACAATAACCCATCTTGAGAAAAACAAATAAATAAATAACAAATAAATAAATTACCCAGTCTCAGGTAGTATTTTTATAGCAGTGTCAGAACGGACTAATACAGCCACTTCTCTTCAACATAGTACTGGAATTTCTAGTCAGAGAGATTCAACAAGAAAAAGAAATTGAAAAGCAGTCAAATTGAAAAGTAAGGACTAAGATTATCTTTGCTCAGTGATGATATGATTTTTTTATATTATGAAACCTTAAGCATTCCACAAAAAATGTTATAGCTAATGAACTAAACAAAGTAGCAGGATACAAAATCAATACGCAAAAATTAGTTACATTTCTTCAAAAAAGAACAATCTGAAAAATATATTGCAAACAACTCTATTTACAATGGCATAAAAAATAAAAATTTAGGAGTTAACTAAGGAGATGAAAGACTTGCATAACCAAAGCAAAACAATGCTACAAGAAGTGAAAGAAGATATAAATAAATAACAATATGTCCAATATTCATAGACTGGCTGACTTAATATTGTTACGATGTCAATACTACTTTAAAAAGCCCCCGATTCAGTGAATTGTCTTTCAATATCCCAATGACATGTTTTATTTATTTATTTATTTGCAGAAGCAGAAAAACTCTTTCTAAAATTCACATGGATTTTCAAAGCACCTTGAATAGGCAAAATAGAACTGAAAAAGAAAGAGAAAGCTGGGAATTCTCACTTCATGATTTCAAAATTTATCACAAAGCTACAGCAATTAAAATAGTATGGTACTTGTATAAATATAGATATACAGCTTAATGGAATAAAATAGAGAGCCCAGAAATAAACACTCATATATACTGTCAAATTATTTTTGACAAAGTTGACAAGACCATTCAGTATGGAAAAAACAGTCTTCTCATTTAATCATCATTTAACTTGGTCCCTTACAAACATTGTATACAAAAAGTAGTGCAAAATGAATCAAATATCTATACGTAAGATCTAAAACTACAAAATTTGTAGCAGACAACATAGGGAAAAACCATCATGATATTAGATTTTTCAGTGATTTATTGAATGTGACATAAAATGCTCAGTTAACAAAAGAATAAACAGACAAATTAGACTTCATACATTTTTTAAATTGTTCATTGAAAGACAATATAAAGAATTAAAAGACAACTTACAGAAGGGAGAACATATTTGTAAGTCATACATGTAATAAGAAATATTCAGAATATACAGAGAACTGCTAAACTCAACAACAGCAGTAAAACAACCCGATTCAAAAATGGTCAGAATAAACATATCTCCAAAGAAGATATACAAATAACTAATACATAAGCACTTGAAAAGAATTTCAACATCATTAATTTTTGATAAAGCTTTTAAAATCTAAACTCAAGTATTTCATTTAGTAAAGAATATGTCACTATTCTTCCTTTTCTTGTTTTAAAATTTTATTTTTTAGTCATCATAATATATTTTTTCTAAAAGCTGAAAAAAACCTGAAAAAAACCTGAAAAAGTCCCATGCATCTCTAATAAACCTGCCTAAAAAATTATGCTTTTATAATGTTAAAGTCCATTGTTGCACATAATATTGTTAAATTGATGTCTAATAATACATTATTGTTTAATTACCTAAGCTATAATTGTCAACGTTCCATCAATCTAGTATACATTCTGAAAGTAATAATGATGAAAAGTGCGCCAATAATTTTAAAATGTATGCTACTGAATTATCTAAAGTAAAAGAGACTCCATCAGTTATTTTTAATATTTTCCTTTTTTGTATGAATAACAATCCTTAAATAGTTTGGATTCTTAAAAAGTTTCCTGCCAATAACATATTACAGATTTAATTTATAATAATTATAATAATAATTGTGTTCTTTTTCCATTCCTGGCATTAATTGAAATGTTGCCAACTCTGTCTGAATAGGGGTCATTTTAGTTCTGGTATAACATACTGTAACATGTTGTACAATTGATGTCTGTAAGTATTTTTTAATGAAGTAATATACAAAAATGAATATTTTGTGATAGGGTAGGTATTTTTTTTCTTCTTTGTAACAAAATTTAACTAACTGAAATTAGTATGCAACTCCCTTTTGAAAAGCTTAAGAAAATTTTTAAAATTCCAACATAATTCTGTCATTCTTCTATTCCCGTAACTGTAGAGCACTTACAGTTTTATGGATAATTAATTTATGATAGTAATAAAACTGTTTTACAGCAAATCCTAATTTTAGTAGAAATAAATGCAAGATCAATAATCTTCAATGTAAGGAGTCTAACCTTGAGCAGGATACAGTATCAGCTTTCTAAACTTTTACTCGGATATAGCTAGCATCCTTTTACAAATTTTAATGTTTTCATTTAGCAGCAAATATTGGCAAATTGAATATTTGTATTCATTTTATTAATGTTTTAAGTACCTATGTATCAGGTGTGACCAATAGTTACACAAACTTTGAATATGATACTTCATACTTTGGCATAGGTTTTTCAGCAATTATTAAGTTGTGATTTCTTTTGTTTTATGTATGTTAAGCCCTACTTGGGAAATGAATACTTTTTAAGTACATGTTGATATTTTATAAACTATACTTCAGTACAATAATTTTTCATATATCAGCAAGCAGATATTTTGCTAGTGATGCAATTGTATAATAAAATTCAGAAATATAAGTTGCTTTATATTTCTATTTATTTTCTCTCTGTTTGACCTATAAAATATTATTTTGGATACAGTAACAAGAAAACCAGGGAGAATATAACCATTTGTTGTGCAACTGTGAGCTCTTTTTATTTACTTTAATGTAACATAGATATCACAAAGCAAGACACATGGAAGACAAAAATAGCAGAAGGCTATATTCTAAGAACAATGACTCATATTAGTCTTTTTCAAAGACTCAAATATGGACAATAGCTGTGTATCCCGCATTGTGATGTCTTTCATTTACTCCATGAAAGCAGAAATATTTGCTAGAAATGAGAAGGTATTTCATACACAAAGAGATTTGGAGTTTCACCTGATGGGGTATTTTGTGGCAAATGGGTTATTAGGAAATAGAGTTCTTTTTAAACTGCAAATAAAATTTTTACAAGTTAAAATCTGTTATTTCTCCATTTGGAGAAAGTGCATTTGAAATAAAGGCTGGAAGACGTTGAAGAACCAAGTGGTGTGGATATTGGGTGGAGGAGCACTTCACTCACAGATTACATAAAATGCAAATTCTGTGAAGTAGGTAATTAGTATTGACATCCTTTAAGTATTTGTTCATCAACGAATGTGATAAACAACATTGGTTCTCTCTAAGAAATGGTGATTTCTCATGCAAGAGCATTGTAAAATCAGGTGGAAAGATTATGACTGTAACAGAGAGGTAATAGTTTGCAGAATTTCTTCTTCTTGCCATGATCAGATTCTATCTTAGTGAACAGAGATCATAGACGGTGATTCCATCTTAGTAAACAGAGGTCATAGTCACTGATTCCATCTTAGTAAATAGATATTGTACACGGTGATCATAGCCATTGATTTCATTGCAATAAACAGAGATCATAGATCATTTTGGCTACCTCAAAAGGAGGCTTTTGGTTGAGATTAGTACATACATGTAGTGAAATAACCTCCCACATGAAACCAAATGGGGGTGATGTTTTCCATAATAAAATTATGTTGTATTTATTTTTAAGACTTCTTACAAGGTAGTACTCTACCTCTCATTTTCTTCACCTAAAGAGAAAGGGTTACTGACAATAGAGTTTGTTAAAAAGCATTTGGAAGCTGCATTTTGTTAAAATGGGGAGTATGATTCGAATGGATTCTTTAGTGAGTAAGAAAGTCATCAGCAAAACCTGCTGCACATTCCTTGAACATGCTGAGGGCAAAACAAAATCCCCAAGAGATGAAAACTTTCCAAAATAGCTGCTTCTCTGAAAATGGTATAGGGCTTAGATTTGGGACTGTCATCTTACAGGGATCAAAGCAAATAAAATTTCTTCTGTGAAGACATATCCACTTGAGCATCATGTTGTGTCTTTGTTTCAGGAACAATTTGGCTCCTTTGATGCCATTTTTTAATAATTTAAAAATTCCTTTCTTGAATATGTGTGATTTATGCCTCCTCTGCACTTGTGTGATGTAACATACTTTAGAACAGGAACCAGTCTGTTTATTTTTGTGTTTTGCTTAGGACCCAGCAAAATGTTTGCTTCATTTAAAATCCATTAAATATTATTAATTGGCTTAGATATAATTTATTATAATAATAACTATTATTATTATTTTACTTTAAGTTCTGGGATACATGTGCAGAAAGTGCAGGTTTGTTACATAGGTAAACACATGCCATGGTGGTTTTCTGCACTCATCAACCCATCATCTACATTAGGCATTTCTCCGAATGCTATTCCTCCCCTAGTCTTCCACCCCATGACAGGTCCTGGTGTGTGATGTTCCCTTCCCTGGGACCATGTGTTCTCATTGTTCAGTTCTCACTTATGAGTGAGAACATGTGGTGTTTGGTTTTCTGTTTCTGTGTTAGTTTGCTGAGAATGATGGTTTCCAGCTTCATCCACGTCCCTGCAAAAGACATTAACTCATCCTTTTGCAGCCAACAAACATGAAAAAAAGCTCATCATCACTGGTCATTAGAGAAATGCAAATCAAAACCACAGTGAGATACCATCTCACATCAGTTAGAATGGCGATCATTAAAAAGTCAGGAAATAACAGATGATGGACAGGATGTGGAGAAATAGGAACGTTTTTACACTGTTGGTGGGAGTGCAAATATTTCAACCATTGTGGAAGACAGTGTGACAATTCCTCAAGGATCTAGAACCAGAAATACCATTTGACCCAGGAATCTCATTACTGGGTATATACCCAAAGGATTATAAATCATTCTACTATAAAGACCCATGTACACGTATGTTTATTGCAGCACTGTTCACAATAGCAAAGAGTTGGAACCAACCCAAATGCCCATCAATAATAGACTGGATAAAGAAAATGTGGCACATATACACCATGGGATACTATGCAGCGATATAATTTGTTTTTAAATGTATTAAACTTATTACATACTTAAAATTTTTCTCTATTTATAACTAATCAGCAAATCACTCTGTAGTGTCCGTATGTGCTTAAACATGCTTGCACATGCCAATTTGCTTTTCAGATTTCACATTTGCTTAAAAAGAATCCTTGCACTTGTGTGTAGAAACTTCTCTGACAGGAATGTTAATATGAACAAGAAAATATAATCTCCTCTTTTTTAGTATCTAAAATTTGAGAAAGGCATTTATGTTTCCACATTAATAAAGTATATTACTCAAGAGGAAAAATATTACAAAACTCAGATACAACATTATAATACATTACAACATGCACACGTATTTTTAGAATTGCCTAGCAGACAGCAGGTCTCAGGAATAAAGATGTAGCAGTTAGCAGAGATAGTGGAGATATTAATGACTAAATCCACTACGATGGTCTAATTTGAACATAAGACTGTGTGTATGTTGGAAAATATTTGATAACTGTTGCTTTGTTAGGATACTCAATGAGTAACCCACAGCAGAAATAAGAAGTGTGTTTTCCCTTTGCTACTACCTTACCTTTAATCTGTTGCCACTTGGCTAAGAAGTTATGCATTTAATATTCAATAGATAGAGAACAACTGCTTACTCTCTCATTGTGTAGAAGAAAGTAGTGTCAATGTCTTTGATGCCAAGTGTTTTAAAAAATCCAGAAATAGTTTAAGGTGCATAATCTGTATTGCAAATAATGTAAATAATCTGTAAGTGTTGAATAAATGTATTTTAATAAATAATAAGCCATTCTGATAAAAATATCCTATGATATCACATTGTGCTCCTATTATGTAATGATGTGGAGAATTTTATGTACAATGTAATTTTCTATATATTACATATACACTATATAATATACTTAATTTCCTATGGTAAACATTGCAGAAAACACTCATATTAGGTTCAGAAAGAACCTTGCCATCTCACACATTTTTCTTTAACAAGGATATATATCAAGATCTATTTACTTATAAAGTCATTTATTATATATCATGTACAATGTTGCTTGTAAATATTTATATTACATCTAGCCTAGAAATAAAAATTCACGTTGCCCTTGCTTTTCCTAGTAAAGCATTGTTTCTTAACCAAGTTGAAGCATGTGAGAATCAACTAGGAAGATTTTTTTCAGAACATACTGAATATAATGCCTGCTCCCATTTTCCTATCTGGATGTTGATAACCCTTCCGTTACAGCTGTATGCATTAAAACATCTGAAAGGTGACTAATGATATTCCTGATCTCCTTACACATTGTCTCCCTTCCCATTTGAGAAGCACTGCTATAGGTTTTGATTCAATAATATCAGTATTTGCTTATGAATGTAATTAGAAGTAGTCCTCCCCTTACCCTCCCAGGTGCCCTGTATTCACATAGGTATCCTGTGGAAAAAAAAAAAAAATGGCTAACGTAGAAATGGTCCCTTATGTTATATTCTGTCTTGCTCATGCATTGCTGAACAGTTAACAATCATGGATTCAGGCTCCTGGAACTAATTACCTCAGCTCTTAGGGCTACCATAAGTAGACATTCAAGAGCTTTTCAAATTGAAACAAGACATTAAAATATTAATATACATCTTGAAAGGTGAGCTAGTAATATTTAGAAGAATAGTACATATATTATTTTAGAGTACAGCCAAGAAGTCTGAGTAAAGTATCTGCTTATATACAAGCCAGAGTGTCCTATCTAATGATATTAATTTATTCAATAAACTTTTGACAATTTCTCTTGTATCATATCAATAGTTTCCAGAGGATTAAATAATTTTTTAAAAAGTCTTTCAAGAGTTGAGATTTCATGCAGATACAAATATGTAACTTCTCTGCCTTAATTTAGACAAGGAATCCTAAAAACACAAATATACACCATCTTAACTAATACAGCAATCAATTTTGAGAATTAAATAATGTAATGGTCTGTAACAATAGTTTAAATAAAATAATTGATTATCAATCTTACATATCAATTTCTGTCAATGCTTTATTGTAAATGTCTGTCAAATTAATAGACAGAGTGATTCATTAAATCGAGGCTGTTTAGTAAAGATATATATTAAAACATATGATTACGTGCCTCTGTGTCCCGGGAGACAGTGGCAAAATTTTTAGATTATACTTTCTTAATCTACACAACATAATAGAGATTATGTGAAAAACATAAAATACAAATGTTTATTACAGTACAAAATATAGTTGAGTAAAAAAAATGAAGACTAGATATTGTAAGAATAACTCAGTTACATGGGCTCGAAATAAGATACATTTTAGAAAATTCTTACCAGTTGATTGATCATATTATTTTAAGGGCATGTCAAATAGCCTAACATATAATGATTAGTAAATATGAATTGAAACGTTTCTAAAGATGACATATTCCATGTATTTCAGTGTGCACTTATGTATATAAGTGTGTGTATATTTTTGTGGACAAAGAGCAAGGAAATATGTCAGGTATCCTAATTGTGAAGGGTGCTGGAAGTTCAGAATAAGTATGGGTTGCCTATTTAATGTTTTCTTAATCTTAGGTATAAAGAAATTCAAATTTCTCAAAAGACATTTGATGAAATCTTGAAATGAGATGAGTCAATAAAATTCCATCAGGATAATGGATTTGTGTGAAAATTATTTTTCTCCTAAAAATAGATACAGCTGCGAATTACACTTCAATATATGGGAGGAAAGGTTGTTTTTTGTTAATTGTCTCTTGGATAACAATTCGAAAATCAGACTAAATATTAAAACCGACAAATAAACCATTTGATTGCTTCAGATTCGTGACAATGAAATGAAGATTTGCCTGGTCAAGATTGAGGAAGAGTAAGAAAGGCTAGAAAACGTGGAATGCCCTGTTATTTGACCTGTTCCCTGAAGACAATGACTAGGTCTTAAACTAGTTTATAAGAAATCCAATAGCTGGACAAATATGTTAGTAGCAGACTCAAAAAAATTGGAGGAGAAAAAAAAAAAAAAAAGGAAATCAGAGTATACCAAAGAGAATTACCTTTTAACCAATTTATTTTTTAGTATAAACCTCAAAGCTCTGTTCTATGAGGGTGATACAGAAAAACGTCAACCCTCAAAAGTATAAAGCCCAGTTGAGAAGCTTCTTGATTTTTGCCTTTAAGGCAGAAGTCTACAAACTACCATCCGTGAACCAAATTGGGCCCACCACATTTGTGGTGGTAAGATATAAATGATTTTTCAATTTTTATTTATTTTTAATTTTTGGTAAAAACTTTTTATTTTATCTTTTTACATTTCATTTCGTTTTTAATTGATGTATAGTCATATATATGTATACATGTCTATGGGGTGCAGTGTGATATTCCAATACAGATACACATTGTGTAATTATTCAGTTATTAGCACATCCACCACTTTAGACACTTGTCATTTATTTGTGATGAGTATATTCAAGACTCTTCTATTTTGACACATATTTTATGGTTAGCTATAGACACTCTACTTTGTAATAGAACATCAGAACTTAATCCTCCCATCTAACTATAGCTTTGTATCAATTAACCAACCTCTCCCCATCCCTGTTACCCCAAACCCTCCCCAGTCTCTAGTAACTACTATTCTCTACTTCTATGAGATGAACACTTTTAGATTTCATAGATTAGTGAGATCATGTGGTACTTTTTTTTCTTGGCTTATTTCACTCAATATAATTTCCTCTAGGTTCATCCATGTTGTTGCAAATGACAGAATTTCATTTTTTTTATTTATCAGTTTTTTAGACTGTGTCTCACTCTGTCGCCCAGGTTCAAGCACAGTGGTAAGATGCCGGCTCAGTCACTACAATCTCTGCCTCCTGAGTTCAAGTGATTCTCCTGTGTGCCTCAGCCTCCCGAGTAGCTGGAATTACAGGTGCACACCACCATGTCCAGTTAATTTTTGTATTTTTAGTAGAGACAGGTTTTGGGACATGTTGACCAGGCTAGCCTCAAACTCCTGACCTCAAGTGATTCAGCCACCTCGGCCTCCCAAAATGCTGAGATTACAGGCCTGAACCACCATGCCTGGACAGAATTTTATTCCTTTTTATTGGATGAATAGTATTCCATTGTGTATACATATCACTATTTAAAATTCAGGGTCAGCTCACACCTATAATCTCATTACTTTTGGAGGCAGAGGTGTGTTGATCATGTGAGGCCAGAAGTTCAAGAAAAAACATTTCCCCTGCCCAGAAAACAAAATTAGCCAGGCATAGTGGCACATGCCTGTAATTCCAGCTACTTGGGAGGCTGAGGCAGAGAATCGCTTGAACCCAGGAAACAGAGGTTGCCGTGAGCTGAGATCGTACCACTGCACTCAGTATGGGCGAGAGAGTAAGACTCTGTCTCAAAAAATTAAAAATAAAAATAAACAAATAAGTAAATAAATAAAAATAAAATAAAATTTGTTAATCTACTGATGGATGTTAATTTCATATCTTGGGTAATTGGAAATAGTGCTGCGATAACCATGGGGATGCAGATATCTCTTTGACGTATTGATACATTTTCTATGTATACATACCTAGTAGTGGGACTGTTGAATCATATAGTGGTTATAATTTTATTTTTTGAGGAATCTCCTTTTTTTTTTGTCCATCATGACTGTACTAGTTTACATTCCCATCAAAAGCGTATAAGAATTTCTTTTTCTCCATATCCTCATCAGCATTCATTATTTTTGTGTATTTTTGATAACAGCCATTCTAACTGGAGTAAGATGACATAACATTGTGGTTTTGATTCACATTCCCTTCATGATCAGTGATGTTAATCATATTTTCATATACCTGTTGGTTGCTTGTACGTCTTATTTTAATAAAAAATAACATTTACGATATTTTACCCATTTTGAATTAGATCATTTGTTTTCTTGTCTTTTTTGTTGTTGTTACTGAGTTTTGAATATTGACTCCTTTTCAGATGCACAGTTTGTGAATATTTTCTCCTTTTCTGCAGATTATCTCTTTACTCCGTTAATTTTTTCCTTTGCTGTGTAGAAGGTTTTTTGGTTTGATGTAGTCCCATTTGTCCAGTTTTGCTTTTGTTGCCTGTGTATTTGAAGTCTTATCCAAAGAAACCCTTGCCCAGACCAATGCCATAAAGGTTTTTCCTTACATTTTCAAAATTTTAAAAAAAGAATATTAGATTTTTGGCAAAAACATTTGCTCAGATAGTTCAGGAATTGTCTCTTTGCCCACAAATCCTAAAATGTTTACTATCTCACTCTTCATATAAAAGATTGCTGATCTGTTTTATAATGTTCTGAGATTACAAATGCCCCTAGCCTAGATACATACCAGCAACAAACATTAATTATGTATGCATTGGACTGACTATCATCGGACACATTTTGGCACAGGTGGCAATTTCAAACCTACTTTTGACGACCTTTACCCTAAGCCATGTCTCTGTGTCCAATCAAATGCTTAGTTCAGTTTCATCTCAGAATTAAGAGACTGTATCCAGCCCTTGATTAATGACAATTGGACATTGATCAAAATCCAGAAACATTAAGTTCGAAAAGCATTACTCTGCGAAACTTTCAGTCTTCATGGGGTTTTATTTTAATATTGTGTTTCTTTGAGGCCAGTCACCTGCTTCCTTCATGTTTTCTCACTAAAATGCTAAATTGTATGCTTATTTTTCTAATGATATAATTTCAATAGGAATGATATGTAGTCATCGATGGAGGTTAGTTTTGAAGTATGTTTGAGAAATAACTTGGGGAAAAATGAAGAAATTCTCTTGAAAAGATCATTTCTGTGTATATCTAAAAAATCATTTTGTAGAAAATTTTCCCTCCTTTGTTTCCAAACATCAGAAATTAATAAATTATGACCTTTAAATCATATAGCTTGATAAAATTTTCAAGGACTTAGGTTATTTTGTAAACAGGTACCTTGTATATATGTCAACATCTGTTTATTTTACATCTAAGGTTTTTTCTCTTTCCTTGCAGAGGGAACGTAACTAACCTTTTATAATGAAAATTTTATATTTGGCTGCAGCTGGTTCTCTCTTTTTGAAATGATACTCTACCTCTCTCTTTCTATCTCTTATAAAATGCCAAAGGTTTAATGATCAAAAAATAATTTCGTCATTATATGTGCACACTCTAGCAATATCTACTTCAGATAAACAGTCAAAAATATCTACCTGAAAAACATATACTCTGCTTCATTTTTACATGTATGAAAATGTACATTTATACAATAAGCTTTAGGAAATATGATACAGGAATTTTTTTTAAGTGAAGTTTATTTTAGCCCAATATGATACAGGATTTTTTTAAAAGTAAAGTTTATTTTAACCTCTTTAACAATTTATTTGCCCATTTCTTCTTATGAAGCATATTTTACAAATACAAAGAAAAGTTTCTAGATGTATTAAAAATGGATACCTAAGATTGGAGTCTGCTGTATTCCAACATTAACCTTTGCAGCTCTGTCAGCAAAATCATTGCTTGTAGAAATTTTGCCATTCTGTCCTATGTGAGTTCTACATGAACTACTGATATTTGAATAGACAGTTGTAAAGCCTCTAATGAACCAGTTATCAATTTTCAATGAAATATTTTAGTTCCCAATGAAATAAAAAAACTCCCACATTTTTCCTAATTTGCCTTTTTATGTGAGACATCAAACACATATATATTATCTATCTATCTATTATCTATCTATCTATCTATTATCTATCTATCCATCTATTTAATCTATTTACTTTAAGTTCAGGACTAAAATTTGCAATTCTAGTAATTGCTATTAACTCAGCAACTTTTGCTGTTTAATTCTAGAGAAAACACAAGTTTTCAAAATTGGATGAGATGTCTCTACATCATAAGACAATTTAATTTAGCCATTTTTATCCTCACACGTGACCCATCAGTAACTATTATTAAATCAGCATTTTGAACTGGAAAGTCAGATAAATTAACCTGGGTCCCAGTGACTTCTTCTATTACCATTGTTCAATCATTATCACCATTGTTCAATCATTATCATTACCGGATCAGGATCTGGTAAGAGAAGAGCAGCGTTTAGGCCTTCACATTTCTCAGACACAATATTAGGGCTGGATAATGATGCTGTTAAAGCCAATCTGATGGGTAACTGAAGAATGCTGGGTTTTATGCACTTGCAAAATCGCGCTCACAGCAGGTGGTCATGGAAACAAATAAAGTGACCCAAAGTAAGAGCTTGAGACTTTCAGTGAGTATGGCAGCTGCTGCCACAGCTCAGAGGCCTCCAGGCATTCCCTGTGCCAGAGCACCTGGAATAAATAAAAAATATGCTTTTTTCTATAGCATAATTCCAGCTTCTGAGTTAATATTCCACTACTAGCACTTTATTTTTCATAACAAAAGAAGCTAAAAGGTTTTTCAAAATGTAAAATCCTCAAAGCTGAGGGAAAAGCTATTACCAGTTTTACTTCTGCAAATCCTTTTCACATTCTAAGGATCACATGAGAGGATCTGAAGAATTCTCATGCATCTGTCCCATCCGAGGATTTGTCTGCTGTGCAAAACTGGACTTCACTATATACAATAATCTACTGGTCTCCCAAATTGTTGATGTTTGTTGTTGTTGTTCTGGGTTTTTATTTTTATTTTTTTTTATTTTATGTGTTTGTTAGTTTTGTAATAGGCCATTGTATTTGCAAAAGCAGCTTACCCCCACATATAACACATTGGGTCTTCAGCTGAAAATAGACATCTAAATATTTTACTTCAGTTTGGCAGTTGCATTTTGTCTAGTGAAACCTTATTACCCTGCAAAGTAAGGAACTGAAATAAACCCAAAGTGGACTTCAGTCTCTGAGGCTACCAGAAAGTAACTTATATATGGAATTATTCATAAATCATTCTAGTAAAACAAATTTCTTTATGTTTTTCAGTAAATCACTGAAGAAAATAGTTTAGGAATCCTAAAACTTTTGAGGAATCCCTTACCACAAACAGAGCACTGCTTCATAATTCATGCAAATACAAATTTGGAAATTTAGATTCATCTGCTAGAGATGGGTAGGAAAGGAAGGAAGGAAGGAAGGAAGGAAGGAAGGAAGGAAGGAAGGAAGGAAGGAAGGAAGGAAGGGAGGGAGGGAAAGGAAACATAGTTTTATAAAGCCAAACTTTGCAGACAACAAGGAAAGCAAGAATTCAGAATATTTGCAGGGTTAAGAGATACAAGAGTTAACAGAACAAATTTATTTTTCTATGATATATAACTCTACATAGTGATCAAACATCCTTATTAATTTTAACTTTACTGGATGTATGACAATATTACAGTGTGAGTTCACTTTAAAAAATTCTTCACACAAATATGGACTATTATTATGTGTCAACTAAAAATAAAAGGAAAAATGTATACAAATGAAAAAAATTCTTGGTTTTCTTATTAGAATTGGCTTTGTTTCTTGTAATAGAGATCTTTTCAAAGGATATTGCTTAACAAATGGCCACGACTAGTACTTTTGATAAGTTATTTTTATTGGTTCTGTATCTTGGACTAAACCAGTATCATTATTCTATAGGGTAAAAGTAACACAGGTTATTTCAGCCCGGTGTACCTTTTCAGCATGGCGTAAACTTCCATTCTCTATCCTGTCTCTTTTCTTCCATAAGGTACAATGCAGCCGAATAAGATGCCTCTTATTATATAGTAACCAAGTTAGTGACTTTTTTTTTTTTTTTGAAAGAGTTCCATAGACACTCTGCTTGGAGGATGGAATAGGGTAACCTTAAATTGCCCAGCAGTTCACACTTCAGTGAGATTACAGGAGAATTAAAATGAAGTAAGAAAACATGTTTCTTCGAGAACTGATCTTTATGGAATCTTCAGAGGAGACATATTAGGCAGGAAAAAATAAAAAGGCTGACCCAAAATGCCAATATCCTGTATGTGTCTATCATCACAAAAAAGTGCAAAATTACCAAGGGAATTGCAGAGTAAGTAGCACGAGTATCAACAGTTTCCACTTCCAAAGTTCTCTTAGTTTGTTCATTTTAAACCATTTTTCAATTGCTCCTTAGCCTTCTGGGTTTTCAGATTCCCTTGTTCCAGCATTTCCTATATCCTCTTTACCAGCTAACAATATTGCGCTCTCATTCCTTTTTGCAGATAAATCCACGAATGAAGGGTCCTGTACGTCTAAAAGCATCACTTTCTCCTTCTCAGGAGTTGTTTTGAGCCAAGAGATGCAGGGGAAGCAAAGGGAGTAGGGACAGTAGAGAAAGAATGGTTCACTGAGAGAGAAACTACCTTTAATTCTTGAATTTCTTCTTTCATTTTCAAAAATATTTCCTTCTGGCTGTACACATCATTTTTATTCTTTTCTTCTTAGAATGATACTTATCTTGTAAATACTATTAATTCATTTGATTTGAATTAATCCTGATTAAGAACCCTAGAGAATATGCTAATTAATCCAAATCAAAAGAACCATCTTTGACTACTGCAAGAGCAGATTTTCATATACCCATTCCAAATGTGACAGACTAATATTAGCTTTTTTTGAGAAAGATCTGCCGTCAATACTGTTGGCTTCCCACATTTTTCCATCAAAGCCAACAGTCATCCTGATGAAATTTTAGAACCTCAATTACCTATGGTTATTCGATTGTAAAAATCCTGCATTTGGGCTGGGTGGTTCTTCTCCTCACTATTACAAAAGAGTGGCAAGCTAGAAGGGAGATGTTGTGTAATTCAGGGTCTCCCACCTGACTGTTGTATCAAAAGAGGTTCACTCAATTCAGGAACTGTCCAACCTCCTGTCTTTATCACCAGCCTTTTTGAGGAAATGTAATTTTAAAAAGATTCCCTCTCAGCCCAGAAAACCTCCCCACAGAAGTAGAAAAGAAAGAAAACATTTCGTGAATAGCCTTTAAACGAGAATTTGAAGTGTATCACAAGCAATCAGCTGAAGAGACTGTAAAGAACAACAACTAAAACTTACCATTTTATATAGCAAAATATGTACAATATATTCTTACTTCATACATGTTCTCAAGATAAATAACAACTAGTGCTCAAGGAACAGGACTTAATAACACAATTTGGCATAAATATTTCATCCTAAATACACCTGGTAATTGCAATAGCTACATGTGTTTGCTAATTGCCTTTATCAAAGGAAAATGAGGCCAGCTGTGTTGGCTCACGCCGGTAATCCCAGCACTTTGGGAGGCCAAGGCAGGTGCATCACTTTAGTTGGATTCGGAGACCAACCTGGGCAACGTGGTGAAACCCAGTCTTTACAAAAAAATAAAAAATAGAAAGACCACACCTGTGGTCTCAGCTACTCAGGAGACTGAGGTGGAAGTACCACCTAAGCCTGCGAGGCAGAGGTTATGATGAACCAAGATCACATCACTGCACTCCAGCAGCCTGGGCTACAGAGAGACACTGTCTCAAAAAAAAAAAAAAAAAGGAAAACGAAAGTTCACATAACCTCATGAGAGGAGATAGGTTTGCAATTTGAAGTTGGATGAAAGCTGAAGTTACGTGCCTTATCTCACATGGAAAATAAGGTACAAAAGTTCTATATTCCTTTATTGCAATTCAATAAGAAGACCCTTAGGTCCCTGAGAAAAAGATTTCTGTGCTGTAAACTGACAAGAAGCTTATTTTGTTTTTTAAAAAGTTCACTTAGATCTCAAAAGGTCAGAGAAAAAAAATATTATCTAAAATAAATATTTTAAGGAAAAGGAAGTAGGGGAAAGTCACTCCTTCTAGAGCCAAGGACATTAATTAATTATTTTTTTTTTTAGATTTTTATTTACCCTTTTAGTGTCTTTGGGTAATTATACACATCCAATCCTGTACACTCATACACATTTGCCCATGAACAAATAAAATAATTAAATAATTATTGATACTTACAAGTTTTCTTTTTGTTCTGAAGACAAAAAGGTTATTTATTACTTTGCTTAGTTGTGAAAATTAATAAAAATAGCTTGTTATACTAGGTATAATAACTACAGAGAAATACTAATATATACATTGTTTACAGGGTAAAAGGTATAAAATTATATTATATTTGAAAGTATAGTTCCTTCAAACAGTAAATTTAATATGAAATATAGATTGTTTCATATATGTTAAAGTTATAATTAAAATTTTCTAATTACTCATTTGAATACTCTTTGTGTATGTCTAAATGCATACATATGAAAGTATGATAAATAATTTTCTGTTGATATATGGATAAAGTAGGAAAGGAGTGAAATTAAAAATTTTCTCTATTTTATTTTGATTATAAAATTATTTTAAATTTAAGTAATTTATAAAATTATTTTATTCCCAGATTAGGGGCAGTTCCTTTAGACATAGAATTCTTGTGTTAATTCTCAGTGTTTTTTGGCATACTATCAAATACATTTGAAAACATCGCTTATTTTGGGAAAATATTTATAATCATTGCTGCTTATTACTATGTGCTTTTGCAATGTTGTGTATAGTTATATCTTACTTTGATATTACTGTATTATTTCATATGTACTTTTTCATTAATAATTGCAACTTTAGCCTGGTTCACTCCTCTCACTTTCTAGTCAACATTTATTAAGGAGCTTATTCATAGATTTACCCTGGCTTTTTCACAGTTGCAAGCCAGAGTAGAGGATTACTTCCTCCACAAAGCCACTTTACACAAGTCTAAATGCTTTAAGTTTTGTCTAACGCCCTCTGACTCCAAAGCCTCACAGTTCCCCATGGTGCGTGCTCTTCTTCATTGAAACAAGTAGTAAATCCAATTTTCATCATCTATGGGTGTATGCCTGGTAGTCTTTGGCTATATGGCTTTGACAGAAATCAGAAGAAAATGGAAGGCTATCGAGAAAGTGTGGACATCACCGCAGTGATCATTGAAGTTATATACACAAAGAAGATATCCTACGAAACCAAGGCAAAATCAAGTGTTTTCAGAAAAATGAAACCAAGAGAATATACCACTATCAGACTCCACTAAAGAAATTATTAAAAGGATCTGGTAAAGAGAGTAATCACATGATGCTAAGATAAAGAGTAACATTGAAAGTCTGTTAATGCAGTTCCTAGTTTAAATCAATAATAATTATATTATTGTTAAATTAATATATTATTAATTATACAATTATTACTTTTAAAATTATTGTAATCTCTAAGACATTTTCACATTCTGATTAAAAATGTAGTAATTGAATATGAAATTCTTTGAAAATATTATATAATTTATGAGAGGTACAGGCAATAGAGTTTAAAGTTAAGGAAATGTATTTTTTTGCAGGCAGCATTTATGGTAAATGTTTACACTTTTACACTATTCTGAGTTATATAAAGAGCCCTTTCTATTAAAGCTACAACTTATATTGCATTATTTTAAGACCTTTTTGGCCTTATTATGCATTTTCTTGCTTTCTTTTCCCATTATAGATTTAATTTAACTTAGATTTCTACTTTTTGCACAATAGCTACTTAGTTTCAGGCATTCTTTCCAGCTATGTAATTTGGACCAATTTATTTAGCTTCCTTAAATTAAGCTTTGAGATAATAATACTTTCCTTAGAAGATAACAAAGTTTTAATGAAAAATTTGCATGGATAATTTATAACAGTGTCTGAAACACAGTTGGTGTGTTGTGAGTACGAGTTATTTTACTTCCCTTTCCCATGACTTGACTCCCTATTTCTACATATCACATGGACAAACTTCTTTATGGAGCAACCCTTAGAGTATATAACCGTATCCCAACATTCTAGCCTGTATAGCTGCTAAGGAAGAGGTTCAAAACTTCAGTTTTTATATATGAGTCTGAGATTTAAGAAATAATAACTCAGGGTTGCATGATTTCATATAAGGCATTTCTTCTTTGGTGGCAGTTTATACCACCAGTAAAAAAACAAAACATTTGCAGTGTACTCAGGGAAAGAGTGGCATTGTTAAAATAAGAAGCCCCAGGAAGGTCCTTTCTTCATTATTTTTCTACTTGTCTAGAAATGCAAAAGTTTTGCAAACTAGAAACCTGGGAATTTGTACCTCTGTGCACAAATCAACATTCTTAGAACAGTGATTCCTTTTTTTCCTACTCCTCACTGCAAATCCACCCTACATCTGCCACATTGTTATCTTTTTTCTTTCTAGCAGAAGAGGGTAGCTTTCAGTAATCAACTGAAAAGGGACATGAATGGCAGAGAACAGAATGGAATGTATTCTTGAGCTTCAGGATTTTAGAAAAGTTTGTTGTTAAGACCTCATACAATAAATGTCAAGGATTGTTTTCTATCTGCTCAGAAAGAGAAACAGAAAATGAGCCAGGATATCATGAGGAATGAAACTGTCATTCCTCAGTCCATTAGAGATATTCTACCAGAAAGCCACTTAGCACAGGAATTAGGCTAATAATTATACAACAATTCTACCCTATTGATAGACCTTACTTACATGATCACAACTTCAATATTGAGAAAGCGTAATCAAGTGTATTAACAATAGGATACATTTTTAGAAAAGCTTGAATTTTGATACATCTCCATACATTGAATATCAATAGAAAGAAAAAAAATGAACTATCAAAAATACTGTAGAACAAAAAGCAGACAGCATCAGCCTAATTATATGAGGGAAGCACAAAATGTCAGCAAGTTATTTAACCACGTGAATGTAAATTGTTACATTCATTGCTTCATTTAAAGCGGGAAATCACCCCACAGACTAGGTGCTTTTATTATCCCAATTCTACATATTAAGTACAATGATTAAATAACTTACCCAGAATTTCACAGGAAGTATGCATAGGGTCTAGTATTAAAATCTAGAGAACATAAATTGAAAGTTAGTCCTGCATATAGTTAGATATTAAAGATTTTTTTTTACCGTTATTTCCCTCAATATTTTTAACTGGAAGCTATTGCATTCTTATAATTACATTCTTAGAGAACTGTGTGAAAGAAGTTGACACAAAAACTGCTAACATTGGCTAATTCACCATATATTTATTAGATAGCTGTTATATGCCAGTATTACAAATCCTCATCCCTGTATGAGAAGTATATCTTCATAGTTAGAGTAATAGGTAATTGCTATCATCAAGATTACTACATTCTAGTAGTATACGTTAAGAGTTATAACTAATATTAGATCATTGGCACCTTAAGAGCTTCATGTTAGAGTCAATATAGTTTAAGTAGGGGAGTCTAGAGTGAATGTCTAGAATGGGTCCAAATTTTGTCAAGACTAGATCTTTCATAAGTAGAGATGTCTTAAGAATACATTATTGCATATACAAAATTAAGTTCTAAAGCATGTATTTGTTTCCAATTAGAACAAAAAATCACAACAAATTTTAAATTTGGCAAATATCAAAATCATTATCACAAACAAAAATAACTTTAGTCTTTCATCTTCTTGAAATACCTATTTAACATATATCTTTCATTCTTTTTGCTAATTATTGTTTGTCTTTCCTACAAAAATGCTTTTGTAAGAAAATTTCTATACAGACAATATTGTCAGTCTTCTATATGTCTCATTATGTATTTTTATTATTAGTCATATGAAGAATAATTTGTTGACTTTCATGAATAGCTTTTGTTGATGTCATGTAAGTTTTTAATATTATTGCTAAAATTGGAAAAATTTCTATCAACTTATTTCTGTTTTTTAATTTTCAGCTGTTACAGATAAAGTCAGTGTATTTACTCTAATAGTTCTGTGCCTTAAACACACAGGAATTCTGATAAAGTTTTTTTTTTTAATTTTCTAGCAAAAGAAAAGAACATAATAGATACTATTTGTATTTATAATTATATACACTGCATAATTTAGAGTTTGCTGTTTTGATTTAAATTTTGGCTAAACATTGATGTGAAGTGAATATGGCCAGGCACAGTGGCTCACATCTGTAATATCAGTACTTTGGGAGGCCGAGGCAGGTAGATCACAAGGTCAGGAGTTCGAGACTGCCTGGCCAACATAGTGAAACCCTGTCTCTACTAAAAACACAAAAATTAGCTGTGCATGGTGGCGTGCACCTGTAGTCCCAGCTACTCAGCAGGCTGAGGCAGGACCTAGGAGGCAGAGGTTGTGGTTAGCCGAGATTGCACCACTGCACTCCAGCCTGGGGAACAGAGCGAGACTCTGTCTCAAACAAACAAACAAACAAACAAAAAAGACTGAAGATTGGAAGAATTTTCCACATACCACCTTCATATAACCAAACACTTTGTATCAAGTTTATTCTCTATCATTCCCATATTTCCAGTGCTAAGTACCATACGGCATATATATATGTGTACCATATGGTACCATATGGCATATATATACATATTCCCCATATTTCTAGTGCTAAGTACCATACAGCACATATATACTGTGCTACAACCTTTGACGCTATACACAAATAATATAACACCAAATGAAACAACACACTAGGTGTTATGAAGTGTTATGAGAGTGATTTAATCCCAGGAGGTTTAGCAATAACTTGTTTTTACAGAACAACTACAAAATATATTAAACCACAGTAAATACATATGTACATTTATGGATAAATATATAGAGGTATATGTATTGTGTGTGTGTGTGTGTGTGTGTGTGTGTGTGTGTGTGTGTGTGGAGAGAGAGAGATATCCTGACATTCAAATTTACCTGAACTGACTCCAAACTTTCCTAAGGACATTTCTATAAAGAGCACCACAGAGGTCAAGGTGATTTAGAAAATAAATACATTTTAATCAATTTTAGTAAAAATATATTATTTTTGTAGTTTCTACAAAAACCTATAAGCATATGAACATTTTGCTAAGGTCCTTCCAGTAGGATGGGCTCTGTGCGAGTGTGCAGAATTAAGAAACAGTCCCCACAAGGCCACGTTCACTTCTGACAACAAGTGCGGTTTGTCGGTCCCAAAGGCGGCCATCACTTCTGAATCCAATAAGAAGTTTATGGGTCTTCAAGACACCTCTTAGTTTCAGTAATTTAGTAGAAAGACTCACAAAACTCATTGAAAGCTGTTACACTCACAGTTACAGTTTATTACAATGACAGTCCACACACTAAAATCAGTGAAGGGAAGAAATGGCTGGGGAAGAGTTCAGGAAAGCTCCATTTATGGAGCTTCCAGTTGTCCTCTCCCTGTGGGGTCATACACAGCAGTAACTTTCCTGGCAACAACATGTGACAATGTTCAGGCCAACCAGTGGAGGTTACCTGAGGCTTGGTTCCAGAATCATTAGTGGAGCTCTGTCATATAGAAGTGCCTGACTCTCCACATGACTGTCCTAAGTCTCCAGCTCTTCCCCAGATTGATTTAATCCCAGGTGACCCAAAGAATCACAAGTCACATTGTTAGACTCTGTCTTGGCCCAAGACTCTCAGGTTAAAGATACTTTTAACAGGCAGATATTATAAAGGCTTAGAAATTGCCTCCCAGGAGCCAAGGGCAAAAACTAGACCTCTCTTTGGGCAAAGTTAAATTCCTTACTACATAAAGTGATAGAATCTGAAGCTGAAGTTATATTGGTTTCACATTAAATCTGCTACTTCTGGGAACATTCTAAGTGATTAATAATATCTATTGAATAAATGGATCCTTTCTGTGCTTGCCTATACCTTTTGATTCTTAGAAAATCTAGGTTAAAAATGAAAATCTACATTATCTGTGATATAGAATAGCATAACTCTTTATACACAATAAAGTGAATTGAAGATATAGTGGAATATCTTAGTCATTAAAAAAGCTTCATGTAAATCCATGAATATTCTGGCGTATAAAAACAACATTAAGTGGATCATAGTCAATGTTCATTTTAATGTATTGAATTTATTATTTATAGATAGTACCAAAGTAGGTGGTCAAATATTCATAATTATAATTCAATTGTAAACTCTCTTATATATAGTATTTCAATTGTTTTTAATAAAATAGTTTACAAAAACAAATTTTAAGTGGTTTTGGTGCATTAAATTAATTTTTTTGATTTCCATGAATGTTGCATCTGTTGGGAATAGTTCTGGTGTTTAATAAGTATTAATAGCAAAAACCTAAAAATGATTAATAAAAGTCACATGATAAATGACTTTGAACTGAAGGATCCAATAGAATAAGTGATCTAGATCTAGTCAAGCATATAAGACAAAATAAATTGTACCTGTAGCAGTTTTTATTTGAAAGCTATGGAGAATAAAATTGATCATCTTATGTAGAAATATGATTTATGGGAAGCACATGAATTTCTATGAAGTCTGGAGATCTGAAAATGGATAGTGACAAGTGGAGGCTACTGATCCATAGTCATTGCTAAATCCTATATGTAGTATCAACATGACATTAGAGAAAATGTCTATATGGAAGACATATCCCATAATGAGTAAAAACGAGATTTAATCTAATTAAAAGGGATGCTTACTATACAATGAAAGCTCCCCAATGTCCATATAATAACCATTGTAGAGTTTATGAACTCAAAGTTGATGACTTTGGGAAAATTTCCTGCACTGTGATGCTATTACACAGAACAGCATAGGTGAAATGACAGGACTATTGTTGAACTGATGTGTAGTCTCCATTTCATCTACCTTGGTTAAAATTTTCATGAATCTATTATTTATTATGGAGACAAGTGAAGATGGCAATCATCTTCTCCAGCAGATAATTGAAAGAGTCCCCTACATTCAGCAACATTTACTGAGCATTTACAAAGTACATTGAAATATTCGTATTTTAAACGTTTAATCTCTGTGAATTTTTTCTCTACTTCTCTAAAAGTTCTGGACATTAATCCACTAATCTTACTCATTCCAAAAACCTTAAATATAAAAATAATCTATTAGACAATGACTCTAAATTTATATTGAATTTCTTTCAGAGCCTTTCTCCTTCAAGAAGAAATGGGCAACGAATTATGGCACCTAATTTTCTCCACTGAAAGGATGTCCCTCTCTACTGTCTTTCAGATATATCCAGGAGTAGATCTGTTTTACTTTAGGAAAGCAGTCAATTTCCAGTTGTTGATAATTTATGCAGAGTAACCCTACTCCAATTAACTGTCATTAGGAACACCACAAACAATAAGAATTGAGGAGGTATTCCCAACTGCTCCTGCAACCTGCCAGTAAGGCATGCCTTTGTTCTACAAGACTATAAGCCACTTCTATGATTCTACACTTAGGTGTGACATAGTTTCAGAAAAACCTCCAAGTATATCTTAGTAAATGTCAAAAACCTTGTGTATACAGGTCATAAAAGCCAAAGGATAGAAATTTTAGTCTGGACTCCTTTTAGATTCATCTCCTCTTTTGTGCCACAAAGTTACTGTTTATTGAGTTATACAACAAATGGGTCAAAACAGCACAAAATTATCTAATATGGGTATGTAACATATTCAGAGAGCCATGAAGTTACCTGTTTTAACCTTGAATTAGAGGTTGCAAGGTAGAGCAACACACCTTTCCATAATCTTCACTAAGGTTACAGGTTCTGACATTTTGGTTTTATCTCACATATATTAATATGCATGTGCCTTAAAATAAACTTAAATTAATTATCTATTAATTCCTGCCATTCACGTCTTTCCAGAATATTATCAAACAGTGACCTGTAATGTACTTTGGAATGGTGAATCACTAGGTTTTATTGTATTAAATTGGATCACAGGATAATAGAACAAATGTAATCTTTTGACAAGACTTTCAGGATAATTGTGATCCCTGAAAGGCAGAAGAAAACTCAATGTAATTCTGTGCTATGGGATAGAAGAAGTTGATGTGGAGGTAGGGAGTTGGATGGAGTAGACACACTTTCAATTCAGTCGGTGTGTGGCAGATGCACTTGTCTTTACAATTATTCAATTGGAAATGTGCTAAGATCACAATCCCTGAATCTCTCAAGTTATCTAAGCAAAAGGAAAAAAGAGTAGATATGCACCAAGTAAGTATGAGTGACAAAATTGCAATCAGATGTGAGTTTTAATGAACATATTTACCTTGTTACATATAAAATATATTTAAAACCGTAAGACAGTTTAGTTTTACAGAAACAAAATTTACTTTAAAACTTATTGTGGACAAAATGGCATTTGAAAACAATGATAATATACCTTATAAAGACAAAGTGATTTAAAAGGTATAGGAGAAATAAATGAAGCTTTATTAAACCTGAGCAAAACTGTACTGGAAGACAGAACTGAGGAAGTAAGTCAAAATGAAGTATAGGAAAAATAGAGATGAATAATATAAAACACATCTTAAGAGGTATAAAAAAGATTGAGAAAGAGAAATAGAAAAAGTAGAAGATATTTCAGAGAAAAAGTAACTGAGACTCCTAGAACTGATTGACTTCATGAACTCATAACACAAATTATATAAGGAAATAAAAATGAAGCCATTCATGATAATACGTTGTGAAACTGAAGAAAATATAAGAATACAAGGGTGCCTTAAAATCAATATACAGAGAAAGAATACTTTTAAGAATGGCAATTAACATGTGAGCAGATATCTCACAAATGAAAAAGAAGTCAATACAATGGAAATTTTTTCATATATTGAGAAAAGTTTTATTTTTAATAACCATTTCAATAACTTTTGACAAATGATGAAAAATTTAATTATAGACAGAAGCACATGCAACAATATTAATATCAGGGTAAATATTATTAAGTAATGAAAAGCATATATAAGAGCAAAGAAGTAATATATACATTGTATATAATAATCTATGTATAATGAAATCATTGATTCAGAGAATACTCTTAAGAAATGTAGTCGTAGGCCGGGCGCGGTGGCTCACGCCTGTAATCCCAGCACTTTGGGAGGCCGAGGCGGGCGGATCACAAGGTCAGGAGATCGAGACCACGGTGAAACCTCGTCTCTACTAAAAATACAAAAAATTAGCCGGGCGCGGTTGTGGGCGCCTGTAGTCCCAGCTACTTGGGAGGCTGAGGCAGGAGAATGGCGGGAACCCGGGAGGCGGAGCTTGCAGTAAGCTGAGATCCGGCCACTGCACTCCAGCCTGGGCGACAGAGCGAGACTCCGTCTCAAAAAAAAAAAAAAAAAGAAATGTAGTCGTGTATCATGTAAACACAATGAGCGACGTTATATTATTAATAAAATAACAAATTATAATTAAAAAGAGCAAGAATATAGAATATAAATATTATTTTGTAATAGAAAGCAAAATCTACACCAAGGAATTAATACACATTATTTTCATCAGTCATACGTTTGTTACTATCTTTCCTGTATTAATTCAGAAGAAATACCTAACTAAATACTAAAAACATCATCTAAATTCTAAAAGGTACTATAATTAGAGGTAAAGAATGAGAAACCCAGAAAATATTTCTATATTTGAAAGTAAAACATGCACAACTTATGCATTTGTACACAAACACAGATATTTCTGAAGGTGTCAAATTGAAAAGTGGGAAAAATTTAGAACTGAACGAAAACAAAACATCACATACGGAATATAGTTTAAAGCATTATTTAAACTAGATATGTAAACTATATTTAAACTATATAAAGCATTATTTAAACTAAAAAGAAAAATTCATCATCTTAAAAGGATGGAGTAAAAGAAGACCGAAAAATTAATGATCTAAACATCTTAATTTATGAAATTAGAAAAGGAAAAATGGTACAAATCTAAAGAATTTGATAAACAGATATAATAAATACGATAATTTATTAATTTTTAGTATTTTTTACAAATTTATTAATATGGGGAAAATCAAGAAAACATAAAGAAGATTAACAAAACCAGAATTTTTCTTGGAAAATATTAACAAAACATCATTTTTTTTTCTCATGTATGCTATACACATTAGAATCATATGGGTAGCTTTTCAAAACATCTTATGCCAAGGTCATATTCCATAGCGATCAAATCAGAATCTCTGAAGGATAAACCCAGTCCTCAGAATTCTTTGCATCTTCTGAAGTGATTCCGATAGGCAGTCACATTTGAAAAACATGGAAATGGACAAAATTACAGATTTGATATTAAAAGAAAAAGAGAAATGACAATGAGAAAGAGAGATGATAGAAAGACGGAATGTGAAGAAAGAAAAAGCAGTGTTCGAGAGATATGGCACGAAGGCATTATTTATAATTATAAGCTGTCTTTTGAATAAGTTGATAGAAGCTCTGAATTTATTAATTAATATAAATAATGATAAAACAATTTAAAATATTCATGTACCAAAACCTGGATGATTTTTAAGGTGTATTCTACAATGTCTTCAAAAAATAGGAAACCCAGAGAAAGAAAGAAGGGAGAGGGGGCAGAATAAAAGTGAGAGGCAGGGAAAGGAAATGTCTACAATCTATTTTGTTTTCAGATATAAATGTTAATAAGAACATCAGTTAAGGATAGCACAAGAAAGAAAAATAAATTAAATTTGTTTCACTTAATTGAATAGCACAAAATAAAATATCAGGAAACCAAATAATAAACAATTATGATTTTTCTCAAAAGGCAAAAGAGGATCAAGGTAAAATTTATTAATATGGTACAACATATGGCAGGAATTGAAAGCTATTTTCTAGTATCCATCTGCCAGTTCTTCCATGTGACTAAACACAACCTACTAAACTATTTGACCTACACTTGTCACTAAATGTGGCCACGTGAATTATTAATAATTCTAGAATTTGTCTTCAGTAGGTTTAGTGGGAGTTTAGAATTTATATATTTCATTAACTGCAAGTAGAATATTAAATACATTTCTGTGTTACCTAGAAATCTGGTTGTTCAGTAGGGCATTCATTTATAGCCAGATTATGTAAAGAAAAAAATAGTCTTTTAAAATACTTAAATTTATTAAAATATTTAAAACTGATTTATCTAATTCAAAGAAAAAAATGTATTCAGTGTTTAAATGAACAAAGCAATTCGCTAGCCCCTAAACAAGGCACAAAGATTAGCAAAAAGACTCCAGTCCTCAGGACATGATACATCCTACAGGAGGGAGAAAATACATGTGTATCCCTTACTGGAAAGAGGAGTAAGAACAGTTATAAGAGAGGTGAAAGTGCTCCTGGAGCTTAGTAGTAATAGGTAATGCTCTTCGTATGAAGAGACCTCTTCCTGGAGAAGGTGGCTTTAATATGGTCCTTTAAATATAACCCTTAAAAGTCTGATCCATGCACAAATGTCATGGAAACAGCCAATCTGTAACATGTTTGTCTAAACCAATTATTTTGTTTTGTACATCAACACATTTATTTAGTGAACTTGATGTGCTGGCAATCCTTTTTCCATGATCCTTTTACTCACTATAGAATATCTTTAATTCTTACTAAAAACTTATTCATAATAAGTAAGTTACTTATTAGTTATGGTATATCCACAATCATCAGTTAATCATGGAAAATAAACTTACATATGCTTAGATGGTTTTATAAGTCAGAAAAGTGAATTAAAGGCATTTAGGTAATTTTTAAGATAGATACGTAGCTGTATTTTAAAATTAATCTCATATAGTAGATGGATTTGGTTTCATTATGTCTAAAGATTTCTCTTTATATATAAAAAGGTGGTGCACTTAAAGAGGATGATGGATTTAACATATTCTCCACAGTGCACTTTACACATGCTAAAGATATATTACATGTTTCAGGACCTATTCTAGAACACCTTTGAAGAGACAATTTGAAACATTGCTTTTATTAATAGTCTGTGAAATTTTGAGAGCTTATACAGACACTTAAAAATTGGAGTTGGTTACTCTCAAGGAAGAGCAGATGTTTTGACATATGTTGAGATGAGTACTCTGAATGAGAAATTCAAATCTCCTTCTGGAAAACTTTTTGTGCTAACATATGGTAGACAATGAATCTTAAAAACCATTGGCTATTGACTTGACAGAAAAAATGGGATTAGTTAAGATTTATTTACAGAGATTAACCAAATTGAGCATAGAAATGAATGGAATTGGCTATATTCATCTGATTTTCAAATGATTGGCAAAAATTCTTTCAATCTTTCCAAAAAATTGTTTAAACGCACTGAATTTTACATGCAATATCTGCCTTTGTTAAATCATGTAGAACACTTTTCTTGCCTACAACATCATTAACAGTTTTAAGAAGAATATAAATTTGTAGTTCCCAAATTGTGGGGGAAAAAAATGCTCAAATTTGAATAATTTTACTCGCTTTTCTTCATTATCATAAAAAAGGATGGATTCGCAATATAACAATATCCACATTTAAATGGCATCAAACAAAATCATATCCTTTCTATATTGCTGATGATAATTACATATGAAAATATCTCTCCATTTTTGTAGATTTACATTTATGTAATTTAAAGGTTTAAAATAAGAAATGCATATTTGTCAGCTATTATTTTAACAAGCTCAAATTTATATAGAACAAATGTGCATTTAACAAGATGTAAAGCATGGTTTTTATTTTCTTTCCTGGAGATATGTCATGGGTATATGGCAAAAATAGAAACTGTAATCATGCTTGCCCCTGTTTAAATGACACTGCATTGTTCTTTCTTTCTTTTTTTTTTTTTTCTGTTTTTTAAAAACTATTTTACACTAAATATATTTTGGAAACCATTAGAAACACAGGATTTGTTTTCAGCACCCTCTACAGGAATACTTCAAATTTAACTAATAATAGTTTCAACAATGGTTGATAGATAATAGATTCCCACTATATTTAAGAAGAGAAATTACAAGTAACACGTTGGTAATCAGTACTCTTTGGCTGATATACTTAAATGTGAAAGTGTGCCTAATAGTAGAAATTATTTTAGTATGAATCGTAATGGAGTTAAATTATTCAAATGTCTGCATGGTCCCAGAATTAATATTTTGTTGGTACACTTAACACTTTAATTCTATTTTTTCCTACAAATCATTGAAAAATGATACTCTTGTTTGGAATTAAGTATTTTTTTTTAACTTTTAAGTTTGGAGGTACATGTGCAGTTTTGTTACATAGGGAAACGCATGTCATGGGGGTTGTTGCACACATTATTTCATCCCCCATGTATTAAGCCTAGTATCCATTATTTTCCCTAATCCTCTCCCTTCTGTCACCTTCCACCCTCTGATAGGCCCTGGTGTGTGTTGTTTCCCTCTATATGTCCATGGGTTCTCATCATTTACCTCTCACTTCTAAGTGAGAATATGCAGTATTTGGTTTTCTGTTCCAGTGTTAGTTTGTTAAGACTAATGGCCTTCTGACCATCAGGGAAACTCAAATCAAACCACAGTGAGACTGGTTATTACTAAAAACCCAAGAAAATAACAGATGCTGACAAAAGTTGTGGATAAAAAGGAATGCTTATACACTGTTGGAGGGAGTTTAAATTAGTTGATCCATTGTGGAAGACACTGCAGTGATTCCTCAAAGACTTAAAGACAGAAATACCATTTGAACCAGCAATCCCATTACTGGGTATATACCCAAAGGAATATAAATTGTTTTGTTGTAAAGACACGTGCACGTGTATGTTCAATGCAGCACTATTCAATGTAGCAAAGACAGGGAATCGACCTAAATGTCCATCAATGATAGACTGGATAAATAAAATGTGGTACTTATACACAATGGAATACTATGTGGCTATAAAATTAACAGAATCATGTCCTCTGCAGGGACATGGATGGAGCTTGAACTAAGTACTAAGGAAAAATGTTTAAAACTACTCCTAAACTAAATCTTTGGTGTCTTAATAGATTAATGTAATAAAGAACATTGTAGTCATCATACTCTGCATATTCCAGGCCAGAATTTTCCACAAAGACATACGGTCTTTACTCCAGAATTTTTAACTTTTGAAGAGCATACACTCAAGTGTTCTGTAGTGCAGAATACCAGAGTTACTTTGAAAACTGTTTTATGTAAATATAATTGTTATCTTGACCAAAACTGCAAGCAAGGGTTTGTTTTGTTCTGTTTTGTTTCTGGATTCATTGATTATTATGACTAATCCTTATAGGTTGGCAAGAAATATTTATTTTGAGTGAATGTGATGAGGTGATATTCAAAACTCTGAAATCCCCTTGACATCACTTTTCTAGACACATTCTATCAATCACTCATCTCCCAATCCTCAAGTGTTTATGATCTGTGATTGATTTTTGGCCAAGCAGAGAACATAGTAATGTGTTTACATTAATTCACTTAATCATATGTTGACTTTTTCATGGATTTTACATGTAGCTTCTAAATATAATTTTTCTAACTTCAAAATTCATGTGGAATAGTAAAAACAATTACTATGTCTAAAAGACACATTAATTTGGAATGTAAAATCTGCCACTTAGCATCTGTGTGATTTTTAGGCAATTTAATATACTTCTCTGAGTGATACAGTTTGGCTCTGTCCCTACCCAATCTCATCTTGAATTGTAGCTCCCATAATTCCCATGTGTCATGGGAGGGACCTGGTGGGAGGTAATCGAATCATGGGGGTGGGTCTTTCCTGTGCTGTTCTCTTGATAGTGAATAAGTCTTATGAGATCTGATGGTTCTATAAAGGGGAGTTCTCATGCACACAAACTCTCTTGACGGCCACCATGTAAGACGTCTCTTGCTCTTATGCCATGACTGTGAGGCTTCCCAACTATGTGGAACTGTGAGTCAATTAAACTGCTTTCCTTTATAAACTACCGAGTGTCAGGTATGTCTTCATAAGCAGTGTGAGAATAGACTAATACACTGAGACCCAGATTATTCATCCATAAAGAGGAAATAACACCAACTCCTCAGAACTATGGTATATGTAAAATTCCTCAGCACTCAATACAGTTTGGTTTTCTGTTTCTGCTCCCAGGTCAGTACCTCTTTAAAAAAAAAAAAAAATCCAATATTAACCCTCTTATATCCCTGATCTGAAAAATCAAAATTAAAAGAAAAAAAACCTGTTGTACAATTGAACTAAGAATCCATTCACATTGTCTTTTATTTTAATTATGTATCTTGGTATTACACAATTTGGAGATGATTTTGAATTTTCATACTAGATAAATGATCCAAAATGCAACCCATTTATCATGCAAATCAAACTATTTGATTTAAAATCCTCACTGTAGAGCTCTTTAAGGATTTTAGTGAAAGGTACTTGAAACATTACTAGAATTTTGTTTTATTTAAATATTAAAACTACTTTAAAAATATTTTTCACAACTAAAATAATGTTAACTGCATTATATATCATTTTGTTTTATTATTGTTACCTGTTAACTTGTATTATTTCTGTGTTAACAAAATTGAATTTCAAACTGGTAGAACTTTATCACAAATGAGGAAAGTTGGGCTGTAGAAAAGAATTATACTTTCAACTGAGCCGCTCTAGTAATTGTTTATATAATTGCAAACACAGCTCAGGAAATAATCAGTGAACTTAAGTACAGTTAATTAGGTAGAAATAATTCATTAAAAGTGAGGAAAAGACATAAAAAGCAAAACACACAAAACAAGATTTATAAAAATTACAGCATTCTAAAGATATAAAAAAATCAAACAGAAAAACAAGTTTAAGTGAAATCTCTGAATGATAAGAGAGAAATGCAAAAGCAAAAACACACAAAAGATAATGGTTGAGAATTTTTGAAAGTAGTAAACGACTTTAAAATAAAATTCTATAACTTCAGAGAAACCTGAAGAAGAACACAAAAACATATAAGAACAACACAACTATGATATGGTATATGCCAACCAACAAATGCAATGGTAAAGAGAAAACCTTGAAGACATCAAAATATTATATGCAGAAAACAAAGAGATAAATGTTTTCTGTCAGACAAATAAAAGCTGTGAGAATATATTGTCAGCAGATCTTAAGAAATATTAAAGAATTCTCCTTTCATAAAGTAAATATGACACCAGATCAAAATCTGGTTCTATTCAATGAATAACGATCTCTGATAACGGCAAAAAAGACAATATATATATAGTTTTGCCTTATTTATAAAAATTCAGCTCTATAAAGAAAAAATAGTAAAAATTATTTAAGTGGTAACATGAGAAATAAAAGTAAAATGTATGACTAAAACAGCACAGAAAGAGAAGAGTTAGGTTTATCCTGTTGAAAGTTTAACACTATTTTTTAAAGCTGTAAATAAATACTAGGCCAACAGTGAAGGATAAGTGGAATGAAAAAAAGAATAGGTAACCTAAAAGCTAGCATTTAAAGTAGTAAAAGGGAATCAATAATGGATAAAAGAAATAAAAAATGATAAGATGGCATAATTAAATTTAAACATGTCAATAATTGAGTTACATATAAACAAGGTAAAGATTCATTTAATGCTATTTAGGTTGAATTTGATTTAATAAACCACATCTATTTGTGGTTAATATTGAAACCCAATTTAAATATAAATGTATGGAAATGTTAAAAGTAATAATGTGGAAAATACAATATGCAAATATGAAACCAAGAGAGTTGGAGTGGCTATATAAATATATAAAAAGTAAAATTCAGAATAAGAAATACTACCAGAAATTAGGAGTTTATGAAAAAGATAAAATAATTCTAGCAAAGTTTTCAAAGACATGTAGCAAAACCTGATAGAACTGAAAGAGAAATTTTCAAAAACCACAATTATAGTTATAGTTGGACTTATTTCTATTATTCTCTCTGAAATCAACAGACCAAGTAGACAAACAGGAAAAATTTAGAAGACCTGATAAACATAAGTTAACCTAAATGACATTTATAAATCTAACAAACAAAAATGAAATGCACATAGAAAAAAATAATTTTCAAATATTTACTAAGACAGAACATTTTCTGGGCCATCAAACAAATGTCAACAAATTTGAAAGAATTGAAAATAGCCATACTGTATTTTCTGAATGCAATGGGATTATACTAGCAATAAAAAATAGAAAGATATCTAGAAAATGCCAAATGTCTAGAAATAACATAAATACCTTTAAGGAACTCATGGATTCAATGGGAATTCACAAAGAAAATTACAGAATATTTTGAAATGAATAAAAATGAAAACAGTATATCACAGTTTGTGGGACATAGATAAAGTAGCACTTAACAATATTGTCTTAGTTCAACTCCCAAAAAAACATTTCATAAACTAGATGGCTTATACACAAGAAAAACTTACTTCTCAAACTTCTGTTGGCCGGAAGTCCAATATTAGAGTGCTGGCACGGTCAGATGGCAAAGTTCTCCTTGTATCCTCACATAGCAGAAAGAGAGCAAACTAGATCTCTGGCCTGTTTTCTTAAAGGGCATTAATCCCATTCATAAGGACTCAACCCATATAACCTCCCAAAGGCCACAACTCCAAACACTGTCATTTTGAGACTAGATTTTAACACATGAATATTACAAGACACAACCATTCAGTCCATAACAAAGACGATACAGCATTAAACGTTTTTATTGAAAGAAAGAATGGTCTCAAATCAAGTATCTAACTATTCATGCTAAGCGATAATTAGAAAGAGAGTCAACTAATTTCAAAGCAAATGAAAGAAAGGAAATGATAATGATAAAAGCAGAAAAAGTGAAATATAAAACAGAAAAAATAAAAACAATACCTGCTTATTTTTTTAAATGATCAATGAAATTGATCATTCTCTAGCCAGAGCAATCAAGAAACTCAAATCCACAAGAAAAAATGAGAAGTACTATTATAGAATGATAGACATGTCATTAAATAGAGTATATTTATTTATAATTTTTCTCATTTCTTTTCTTAGTTCTATTAAAATACGATTCTATAGAGCAATAATTACAATATTCTTTTTTTTTTTTTTTTTTTCCGAGACGGAGTCTAGCTCTGTCGCCCAGGCTGGAGTGCAGTGGCCGGATCTCAGCTCACTGCAAGCTCCGCCTCCTGGGTTTACGCCATTCTCCTGCCTCAGCCTCCTGAGTAGCTGGGACTACAGGCGCCCGCCACTTCGCCCGGCTAGTTTTTTGTATTTTTTAGTAGAGACGGGGTTTCACCATATTAGCCAGTATGGTCTCGATCTCCTGACCTCGTGATCCTCCCGTCTCGGCCTCCCAAAGTGCTGGGATTACAGGCTTGAGCCACCGCGCCCGGCCACAATATTCTTTTTAGGTTTATAACATAAATTGGTGTCATATATATGGCAACAATAGAATAAAAGGAGAGAATGAATAGGGAGATATAAGAGAACAAACTTGCTAGTTGTTTTGGAATTAAATCAGTATTAATGTGAAGTAGATTTTAACACACAAAAAGGCATACTGTTAATCATAGGACAAATAGGTAGTAAATTAACAGAGAAAATAAATGGCATGCTAAGAAACATTTGTTTTATGTAAAAGAAGGTAATAGAATAAAATAGCAACAAAGACAAGAGACATAGAAAAATAGCAAAATGCCAGTGAAAAGTCTAATTGCTTCAATCATGATGTGAAAAGACTAAAATTGTAAATTTGGCTTAAAAGCAAGATCCCACTTTACCAACTAGGAAATACAGACATGTTTAGATTCAAAGATTCAAGCTAAAGTTTATCAACATATTACTATTTTTTTACATTTATCAATGTCATGTTAAATCTTTTCAGTCTTCTCAGATTTAAAGTATACATTTAAGAACTTAACATAGTTTATGAAAAGTTTGCCTATGAGAGAATTATAAAAAAAAAAAAAATTGCAATAATAGTATACTAAAAAAGGTTATAGCCAGGAGATGAACAATGAGAACACATGGACACAGAGAGGTGAACAACACACATTTGGGGCCTCTTGCAGAGGGGGGTGGGAGGAGGGAGAGCATTAGGAAAAACGGCTAATGCATGTTGGAATAATATCTAGGTGATGAGTTGATAGTTGCAGCAAACCACCATGACACATGTTTACTTATGTAACAAACCTGCACATCCTGCATGTGTACCCTAGAACTTAAAAAAATAAAAATTTAAAATAAAAAATAAATAATTTTTAAGTACACAAAATATAAAGAGCAAACATTTTATATTTTTACAAGGTAGTAAAAATATTAAACTTTGTAACAGAATATTTGTACTTAGCAGTTACATATCTTAGCCCCACATTAAAGAATAGTTGTCTTGTCAGTGTTCCAGCTTCAAAAGATGTATGGATAATTCTGAGGAGCATACCACATTTAGCACTGTCAGGCTTTTGAACAAACAAATAAGGACTCTGACAAAAGTTCCTGAACTTTCTTAAAGAGAATATCGGAGCACTTTGTAAGGAATGTTAAAAACACATACGTCCTTTTAAATGTTCTGTAATGAAAATATTTCATAGTCATATACGGTTGGAAATAGTCCATAGACTGTATCCTCTGCAAGAGACTCACCGTTTAAATAAGCATGATAGAATAGTCCTGCAGGAAAAGAACAATGACTGTGTTTAATGTACCATTCTCTCAACAGTTACTCATTCCCCACATACATGATTTTCTTTGCAGTGTCCCTCAAAACACATTGAAGTAAACATAATCATACGAATACTTATAATTTAGTGTTCACTAAAATGTATCGGAGGGGCTTCTTCATTCCTATGCCTAATAGAGTACCCAGTACTACTAATGTGGGAGAGCTGGGAAGGGAAGAGAGTGGTCCCTTTAAATAATATGAAAGGGGGAAGGGAAGTTCTGGGTAGAGAAGGGTGTGGTCCTTGGCTAGGGTTCGATCCCCAGGGACCTAAGAGAGGACAGGCATTCCTGCTTTCAAAGCCAAATGTTGCATTTTCAAGACCATCCTGGCCTGCCAGGGCACCATCTGGGCCTATAAAAACCCAAGACTCTAGCAAGGCAGAGACAGAAGCTGCTGGACATCCAGAGAAGCACATCAGTGAAGAGCACACTGACAGGCACCTGTAATTTTCATGATCATGCATTATTATTTTTAAGTGAACAACCTGAAGTGCATATATTTTAAAAAAAGAATATGGAAAGGAATACTGAAGTGTTTTCCACCACACCAATAGAATTTGGCATTAAAAACATTTCCGAGACAGACTCAACATTATACAACATAATATAGTTATTTATTGGAACGTAGAATGCAAAATGTAATAGTAGTCATAGTACCATTTATTAAAATACAAACCAATTTATTTGTGTATTTTCTAATACATTTCCTTCTTTCTGATTCAAATGGATAGCCATGTTTTGTTTCTTTTCCTATGCAAGTCAAAGCAGGGTTAAATGAATGAAAACTACATAACGACCAAACATGTTGCTCAAGAACAAACTATATTAAGTGTCCAGGAAGAAAAGGGAAAAGACAGGTAGGAGGATGCCTTTGAGGATGACAGAAAAATAGGCAAGACCTCTGACCCCTGAGAGAATTTTGTTGTGACCCCTGAGAGAATTTGGGGAGTCTCAATTTTAAGCATAGGGGCTCTCATATTCTATAAAGGACCTAACATTCAATGAATGACAAAGAATTTGGTTTCCCAAATAATTGAGAAATTGAGTAGCCTTTAACAATGTTGTTATTAAAGGCCACTATAATAGAAAAACAATTGAAGTGTCTGTTATATTTTCAGGAACCCCCTAAAGCCTCCTAGATTTTTAAGAAACCTTACAGAGGCTAAGCAAAAACAAGTGATACTGACACTGATTATCCTGACAAACTAGTAGTTTAGGACTCGGAGATAATTTACAGTTTATTTAATGAAAATCCAGAAACATGACATCCATGATTTAGAAACTTGACTTCATTCAAAACGTTTCTTTAAAAACATGATAAAATTTGACATATACAATTTAAAAATATGCTTAGACAAAAAATTGTCCAGTGAGTGTTTAATCCTTATCAAGTAAAAATAAAAGTTGAACAGAAGCAACCATAAGAAAATTTATTTTGATATCCATTTTCTTTTGTGCTTGTATGCATACAAGTCCTAGATGCTCCGAAGAGAGCTATGCACTGACAACATCAATAAAGCATAAAAATAAAAATGTCTGATGTTTCAAGAAAAGCCAGAGTCATCCTAACACAAATTTTGTGGCTGGTAAAACTGAAGTCCAAAGCTAATATTCATTGCAATTGTTTGTGTACAACAAAGTAAACTCAAGTGGCTCGAAACAAAATACATAGTTAACGGAATTGTACGGCATAAAAGTTTGTGTATGAAGGAAGCCAGATTGTTTAAGAAAGCTGCCTGTCAGACCTTCATTCTAAAAAGGAAAATAGGCTAACTAGGATTTATGTTTATGGAAGTTAGGCTTATGGCTTGGAGTAAGTAGGAAATTGCAAATCAGCAGCACAGCTTGTTTATTACACAAAACCCACACGTTTAAAGGCCTTTTAATTTGTTTTTACCTCAGAAAATTCAAATTGTGCCAGAGTATCTGCAATGTAAGAAGTGTGAAAGGAGTTTATCTCTTGTTACTGCTTAAGAGAGGGATACTGAATTGTTTATGAAATTGTTCCATTTGTCATTGTTTAATCTTGATTATTTTCACCTTCTTTTTTTCATCTAATGATATTTTATGACAAACCTTTTAGAACTAAAATAAGTTTAGTTAATAAACCTTGCGATTGTACCAATTTACTTCTTTTCAGGAGAAATGAACACAACCTCAAATAACAGAGCAAGAGACAGCGAATAATGTTTAGGAATTGAACACATTGACACAGGTGTGTCTTTTCACACTGTAAAGTCAGGTACTCAAGCTACTTGGTGACATGTTTACCTGTTAGCAAATATTAAAACCATTTGAGATGTGAGGATTGCTTATTATGTTGATAATTCTTGAATAGAAAATAAAAGTTCATGAATTCATGATGTGTCAATGTCACCTAAACAGCAACAAAATAATGTTAATAAATTAATAGCTGGCATTAAGTGATATACAGTATTGGGAAATTTCCTGGTACGTGAAAATAAGTCTATAATGAGTTTCAACAGCATTGCTAATTGCTTACAGAATTACAGATTCATATAATTTTATAACTAAAGAATCCTCTCTAATTTCTAGTTGAAGACATAAAGCCCAGATGATTTAAAGTCAGACAAAAATCTCAGTTATTCTGCTAAGTAAGGAGATGTAGAACTCATATCCCATGACTTCCATCCCAGGGCAAAAACATGATAGGTTGCTTTAAGTGATTTTAAGGATCACTTATTTTAATCTCTTCACACAGTTTTTAATAAGAAACAGCAGTAGTAAAGACATAAGAAAGATCATTAAAATAAAACAGTAGCAGATAATTGCTATTCACTTATATTAATACAAACATTTCATTTCAATAACCTTATAATTCAAGCAAATAATTTTAAAAATAGAAGCAGTACTATGGTTATGGTGACTTCAACCTTATCAAAGATAATGGTAATGTGAATTCGAACTCTAAGACAATTTTTCAAAATTTTTGTGAATGCCATTTGAGTCTTATAACGCAAAGAAACTTGCAATTGTTTTTGTTTTGTTGATAGTTTTTAGATTTTGTTTTTAATCAAATCAACTAACACTGATTAAAACCAACTAAACTAGTGTCGTTAACACAGGCTAAAATGTTTTTGAATAGAATGATTTTTAGACAATGAAATCAAATGAAGAACCCTTTAACAGATCTCCTATTCAATGTCTGACTGTGGGAAAATGACTGAGTCAGATTTCTGTGAAGCTGTTTTTATATTAAAGAAGTCCTTGTTTTTATATCCACCATGGTAATTGATGGTCTTGGATTACAGCACATGGTGTCTATATATGTTGAAGTATTTGTAAAAAAAAAAAAAGAATAGTAGTGATAATATAGTAGTGTAACTATATTATTTGAAAATAATACTAAGAATAGCATTTTAACAAAAATATTAAGAAATATTAAAAATATTAAGAACTCTTAGCATCAACTTTGCCAAATAATTTTTGACTAAGTCTTCAAAAGTAATTGCACCAAAAACAAAAATAAAGAAGTGGGACCTAATTAAACTAGAGAGATTTTGTACAACAAATAAACTATCAGTCAAGTAAATGTACAACCTACAGAATGGGAGAAAATATTCACAAACAATGTATTCAACAAATTTCTAATATCTGGAATCTGAAAGGAACTTAAAGAATGCAACAAGACAAAAACAAATAACCCCATCAAAACATAAGCAAAATACATGAACAGACACTTCTCAAAATAAGACATACAGGTGTCAAACAAACATATTATAAAATGCTCAACATCACTAGTACTCACAGAAATGCAAGTCAAAGCCACAACGAGACACTATCCCACACCAGACAGAGCAATTTTTATGAAAAAGGAAAAACAAACAAACAAACAAAAACAGATGCTGGTAAGGCTGCAGAGAAAAGATAACAGATATACTGCTGTTGGGAATGTAAATTAGTTCAGCCACTGTAGAAAGCAGTCTGGAGATTTCTCAAAGAACTAAAAACAGAGCTACCACTTGACCCTAAAATCTCATTACTGGGTGTATACCCCCCAAAAAAAAATTATACCAAAAATTTGCATGCACTCATACATTCATTGCTGTTCTATTTAGAGTAACAAAGACATGTAATCAACCTAGGTGCCCCATCAATGGTATATTGGTTAAAAACAATGTGGTACATATATACCATGGAATACTAGGTAGTCATAAACAATAATGAAATCATGTCCTTTGCAGCAACATGGATGGGACTGGAGGCTATAATCCTACGTGCACTAATGCAGGAACATAAAACAAAATACTGCTTTTTCTCCCTTATAAGTAGGAGTTCAACACTGAGCACACATGGACATAAATATGGGAACAACAGACACTGGTTTACTTGGGGGGAGAGTGTTAAAAAGCTATCTTCTAGGTACTATGTCCACTACTTGGGTGCAGCATACCCATGTAGCAAACTTGCACATGACCCCCTTTATCTAAAATAGAGATTACAATTTTTAAAAAAAGACTATTTTGCGTGCATAGCACATAAAAAGTGAGATGAATGACAGCAATGTCACAGGGGATGTGTTGAAATAATATAAATATTTTGTTATATCATATCTAGACTATAACTGAATGAGTGAGATATCCAAAGGTGAACTTAGATTATGTAACGATGCATATTTTAAACTCCACAATGACCACTAAAGACAAACAGAGAAAAAGAAATGATAAATCAAGAGAGGAGACAAAATGAATCTTATAAAATGCTCAATTAAATGGTGGTTACATGACACCTACTTCTTTATTCAGATTCAGAAAGGCTAGTATTTACAGAATAAAGATATACAATGAAAGTACTAATAAAAAAAAAAGTTGTGTAGCCATATAGATTTTAGGAAAATAAGATTTCATAATATGGAGGAATTTCTGAGATAAATAAAAATATTATTTAATAATAAAGGGGTCAATTTTTCAAAAAGAAATAACATTTCTAAGCCTGTATGCACCTAACAACACAGTGTCAAAACACAGGAGGCAAAAATGGATACAACTGATAGGAAAAACTTAAAAATTAACTACTATAATTTGAGGTTTCAGTTTCTTAATAAATTAATTGGGCAGAATATCAGAAAGAAAATAGATGGTATGAATAGCACTATCAGCCATCTTGACCTAGTTAATATTTATATACCACTTCATCTGACAAAAGCAGGACACAATTATTCTCAAGTACATGAGGAAAATTCACGATGATAGACCAGAATCTTCTTCATAAAACAAACCTTAATGAATTTAAAAGAATAGAAATTTTGCAAAATATTTCCTCAATTAATAACAGAAATATAGCTGGGATATTCTCAATAACTGGAAAAAATATATATATATTTGTAGATGTCTATGGGTCAAAGAGGAAATTTAAAATAAAATATTTGTAAAATTTTGAGGTAAATCAAAATTAAAATAAAATTTATAAAAATCTGTGGGATACAGCCAAAGCAGTAACTATAAGAAGTTTATAGCATCAAATGCATATATTACTTTTCTAAGAAATAAAGACCATTCAAAAAATAGTAAAAAGATCAGTGGTTGCCAGGATAAAAAAGTAGAGCACAGAGATTTTTTTAGGGCACTGAAAATACTCTGTATGATGGATTCATATCATTATAAATTTGTTCAGAACCATAGAATATGTAATACCAGAAGGAATTTCAAACCATGAGCTTGACTGATTCTGATGTGCAAAGTAGGATCATCAATTGTAATAAATGTACCCTTTCGATGAAGAATGCTGATATGGGGGAGGATATGGTTTTGTGGGGGAGGGGGTATATAGTAAATGCAACTTTCTCACAATTTTTCTGTAAACTTAAAACTGCTCTAAAAATATTCTCTATATAAGTACATATATTAGAGAACAAGAAAGATCAATAATTGATAGCCTAAAATTCCACTTTAAGAAAGTAGAGAGGAGCAAATTAACCTTAAAAAAAAAAAAAAAAAGTTAGAAGAGACAACAATGAAATTGAAAACAGGAAAACAATAGAGAAAATCTACAAAAGCAAGAGACTTTTTTTTTTTTTTTTTTTTTTTTTTGAGACAGAATCTCACTCTGTCGCCCAGGCTGGAGTGCAGTGGCGCAATCTCAGCTCACTGCAACCTCCACCTCCCGGGTTCACGCCATTCTCCTGCCTCAGCCTCCAGAGTAGCTGGGACTGCAGATGACCACCACCACGCCCGGCTAATTTTTTGTATTTTTAGTAGGCATGGGGTTTCACTGTGTTAGCCAGGATGGTCTCCATCTCCTGACCTCGTGATCTGCCCGCCTCAACCTACCAAAGTGCAGGGATTACAGGCGTGAGCCACCTCGACCGGCCAAAATCAAGAGTTTTTAAATACAATTGCTATATCTCCAGCCAAGTTAAGACCAAAAATACACAAATTATCAATATCAGGAGTGAAAACAATGCATCACTAATGATTTCATAGACATAAAAGGACAATAGAGATCATATCAATAATTTTATGTGTGAAAACTTGATACCTTATGTGAAATAAATAATTACTTGAGGACACAAACTGCTAAAACATACTTAATAAGAAACAGAAAACCCGACTAGCCATATCTGTTAAAATTATTGAATGAGTTGTTAAAAAGTCTTCCAAAGGAAAATCCCCTTCACAGATTTTTTTTTTTTTTTTTTTTTTAAATCTGCGAAAACATTTATAGAAGTAACATGAATTCTTAAAAGTCTTTTCCAGGCCAGGCTTGGTGGTTCATGCTTGTAATCCCACCGCTTTGGGAGGCCTAGGTGGGCAGATCACCTGAGACCAGGAGTTCAAGACCAGCCTGGCCAACGTGGCAAAACCCTGTCTCTACCGGAAAAACAAAAACAAAAAAATTAGCCAGGTGTAGTGGCGGGTGCCTGTAATCACAGCTACTCGGGAGGCTGAGGCAGGAGAATCGCTTGAACTTGGGAGGTTGCAGTGAGCCAAGATCTCACCACTGCCCTTCAGTTTTGGCAACAGATTAGGACTCTGTGTCAAATTCAAAACAAAACAAAAAATCTTGACATGAATATCTAAATTGTGTGATTAAAAAGGAACAGAGCTAAACAATTGAACAAGATCATATGAAATGAAAGGAGACCTCTGAATTGTAGAGATTTAAGAGTCCTATATAGATCTAAAACATTAGAGTTTATAACATAAAATAAAGGAAAATATAATCTCAGTAAAAACAGAAAAAATAGCATATGAATGTTATAGAAAATAATAACTTGAGAGAAATAAATAAGACATATTATCACTAAAAAGATATTAATGGTAAATTATTCCACGTACAGAGAAAGCATGAAAGAAAGAATGAAAATTTAATTTTATTTTAGTACAAGAGACATATTTAAAACATAAACAGCCTGGATGACAAATCAAGATTCCATCTCTCTCAAAAAACTAAGAAAGAAAGGTCTCTTTCAGATATTAAAAAGTCTGAGGACATACACCATATAATTTATACAGCCATAATACTAAACCCAGACAAATGCAATAGAAATAAACACAATTACAGATTAACATCTTACAGAAACATAATAATATTTAAATATGAGCAAACCAGATACAAGAACATATAAAATGCATTGTAGTATGATTGAGTAAAATCTTCTATGGAATGGAAATGTAGATCAACATTTAATAATTTATCAGTGTAATTAATCATTAACAAACAAAATAATAAAAATTGAGATCATATCAATAATACAGAAATCATTTGACAAAACTAAACATTTGTTCATGATAAAAATTATCAAATAATGAGGAAAAGACGGTAACATTTTTAGCCAGTCTGAGGCTTCTTTTTAAAAAAATACTTAATTTTAAAAAATTCTCTTAACAATGACTTTTACAGAACGTATGTTCCTAATTCCCCAGTCCTTAAGTTTGGACTGCACTTTGTAACATGTTTCCAAATCTAGAGTATAGAAATGGAGAGAAAGATTAAAAAATACAACTAATTTCACAGTGAAAAAAACAACAACAACAACAACGAAAAAAACACTACTTAAGCCAGGTGATACATTTTAACAGCAGAGGTAAGTCATATTGACAGCATCCAGCCTGGATATATTAACAATGGTACTTCACCTTTTTCATCTTCCTGCCCTCCAAAATCATAATCCTTGTCTAGGTGTAAGAGAACCATCAGACAAACCCAAGTTGAAAGACATTCTAAAAAATATCTAACCAGTATATTCCACAAAACTATCTAGTCATTAAAACTGGGTGGAAAACTGTTATAGACCAGAGAAGGCTAATTAGGTATGAGATTGTACAACACATGAATACATGTATTTAAAAATTAATTAATCTCAACACTTTGGGAGGCCAAGGCGGGTGGATCACGAGGTCAAGAGCTCAAAACCATCCTGGACAACATGGCGAAACCCCATTTTTCTACTAAAAATGCAAAAATTAGCTGGGCATGGTGGTGCACGCCTGTAGTCCCAGCTACTCGGGAGACTAAGAGAGGAGAATCGCTTAAACTTGGGAGGCGGACGTTGCAGTGAACTGAGATGATGCCACTGCACTCCAGCCTGGAGACAGAGGAAGACTCCGTCTCAAAAAATAAATAAATAAAAAGTAATAATAATAATTAATTAAATATACTGTGGTATAGGATCCTCAAATAGAAAAAAAACACAAGTCTCTAGGTCAAAGGAACTAAAAGGTAATTTAGAATAAAGTATATAACATCTATAAATTAAATAATACATACTCAAATGATATCAACTAATGACATAAAAATTAATAAATCTACTTTTGCTGTCTCTATTTCTGTATTAACATTCTGTTAGATATATCTTCTCGAATGTTCCCCTAGCGACATGCGTTTCAGTTCATTCGCACACTTGACATTCTCATTAACTCTTTTTATTCCTTTTGAGACTAAAATGTCAGAGATTAAAATGATCTGCTTGTGTGCCCACCTCTCATAATACATCACTATCTCCTCAAAATCACATTATCGTATTTTTCACCTAATGTCTGTAGTTCAAAGTGTTACTGTCAAAAAAATTAAATCAAGACAGTTTTTCCACATAGGTTAAGAAGAAAGAATATATAAAAATGTAACTACTACATACCTAAAGTACAGCATGATGGTTCTTTTACAAAAGACTGTAAATTACAGGCAGGGAAATAATAATTTTATTCTGAAAGCTATGAATGCAATGTAAAGATACTGATTTAAGTAAAATACATCAGGTAAAAAGGAAAATAAATAGTAGGAAGATGTCATATTAGCATCATTTAAGCTATTAATCTAATAAAACCTAATTGTTGCATTCAGAATAGAAACACAGATATTGTATAACAACAACACAGTTTTCATAAATAAGTATAATAATAAATGTGTAATAGTAATAATAATATCTAACGCTAAGTACCAGGTGATCTTTGAAGATTATATACACACAGGTACACACACATTCTTATATATTATATGTGTTTAATGTGTATGTACATTAATGCTATTCAAAGGATAGATAGTATCATTCATTATGGATAAAATTAAAAAATCAATGAGAAGGTAAATGATTTCCTCAATGCCACAACAACAAGAAGGTTAAGCCAGTATTGAAATACAACCAGTCTTCTTCTAGGGCCTGATTCTTTGCTAATATACTCAAACCCATCACAAATCAGCCTGCATAATAAGCGATTAGATTAATTATAACATTAGCAGCAAGCATGCACTACAGTAACACAAAATAATTTGGACTACATTATTTATTGGAAAATATAAGTGCTTATTTTCCTGAAAATCATTTTCTGTACAATGATCAATCTGCACAAAGGAATTTGGCAACTTTATTAAAAAAAATAATGATGCTGTCAAATACACAAATGAGATGCTAACTATGAAGAATAAGTTGTGCTATGAACAAAAAGCAGTCAAAACTGGCCCATATGTACGCTGGTGGGACATATAAGCAAATCGATTTTATTTCTTAAACATTGAAAATTTTACAACTCATTCCTGATACATATTTTCTCTAATGTGATTTGCAACTAGAGGGTAATCGCTGCATTTTGGGTTCTCATCTGTTCCCATAATCTGTTCCTATTATCATTTTACCATATCTAGGAATCTTGCATAAATAACTATTTGGAGAAATATACTCTTAAAATATAAACTGTGCCTTTAAAAATCATAGTAATAAAATGTATTATAAATACTGGTGTAGTTTCTGCTATTGACATTTGAATAGTTCAAAAAATCTTAATACAATTCATTTTTATTCAAAATTAAAGATCTGTGTTGAAATTTTTTCTTTGAGCCTAATTTTCAAGGTTGTCATCATATAAGTACAATTTGTGTATCGACTTCTTAGGTTGTATGTTATTAAAAAAAAATTTGGAGATTCTATTTAATTTTTTAAATAATTGTATCAATACAATATAAATCTATAATATAAATATTATATATTATATTTACATGAAGACAAAAGTTTTGTCAGGATATGGTTTAATAAAACTAATAATATATTATTATAATTATTATTCAAGTATATATTGTAATTATTGATTTTTCCTTAATAAAGTTACCAATATATAATTATAAGTTATACAAATATAAATATTCATCATTGCATGTACCCAAAATACAAAATACTGAAAATAAAAACTATAACAGAAGAATGAATAAGCAATTGAGAGATAAAGATTTTATTTGATATTTCAAAAAATATTTTGTGAAATATAAAATGCGCACGTGAAAAGATCATAGGCTTTAGAGTCAGAGATCTTGGTTGAAATTCCATCGTGGGTATTTATTATCACATTGGGACCATATTATTTAACCTCTCCAACCCTACTCTTTCTTTCCTAAAAAATGATAAGTTTTATATTGCAGATTGTTTGAGGATTGAATTAAATAATGTGTAATGTGCGTGGTTATCAAATACTAGCTTTTTTAATGGACACTGATTTTTCCGTTCTTCATTTCTGTACTATAAAATATGAAAAAAATTTACTTTTTATGAAAGAATTGTTAGAAATGTATGAAATATGCAATCAACGATAGATAAAGTACATTTAAATTCCAAGGTTCTTTACAAAGTCATGCCTGAAAAGAACCCAAATTATCTGTAATCACATATCTTATTTGCAACTATTGTATATTATGCTTTGGTCACACTTTACTCTCACTTTACCTAATGTGTAATCCTCTTCTATTTGTTTTGAGTCTGGTAAGATTTTGCTTCTCTTACATGAGCCTCTTTTCCCCTGTAATTGACTTGCCTTTATTTTTAGCTCACATATATCTTCTTCCAGGAAGCCAATCTTGATATTCAGTTTAAGGGTCGCTACATTGTATTCTCGTAGCATCCAGCATTTTCGTTACAATATTATGCTTTTTAAAAATTACTGGTTCAAGTATCTGTACCACTACTCACTAAAATATTATTAAAATGGAAGCAAGGACTGAATTTGTAGTTCAGAACTTAGTGGAGTCTATCCTCATAAAAACATCAAGAATGTATGGACTAAAGATTGTCAAGATTGCTTTGCTGTTTCTGTTTTTTTGTAAATAGAAAAATATGTATTTACAATATTTTAAAGAATGATTTGAATCTTAAAAAAAGAACATCTGGAAGTCATTCAAGGTGGAAAAAATGACATCACAAAAGGCAAATACATGGAATTATTTGAAAAACAGTTTTCTCTAAGGCCTTTAAATGACTCATATAATTGAATGAGTCTCCTTAAGCCAGATTCAAGGTTGTGTCTATCATGTTGATATAATTTTGTAATCTTAATTTCAAAAGATATGAAAGGCCATTTTTATGTAATAACCTGTTTTTACTTAGGGTTCAAAATAAAAATGACTCCTCTGGCTACATATACTATTACTTAAAGATGATTAATCATGAAGCCTGAATTCAGTTGGTTCATGTCCATGGATATTATTATGTATCGGTTTTAAAAATTAGTGTATTATATGCTTTCGATAAATTATGTTGCATAAAAATTCACCAACAGCATTTATATCAATACTATGTCTACTAGGGGATAGTGGTTTGCTGTTATACTCCATTACTTTACTATGATTTCTCACTTGATCTTTATATATTAGGGAATGTCAGATTTTTCCTTAGATGAAAGGATATGAAGTTGTAAAAATGTTGAAGCTATTGGTTTAATGACAGTGATTATTGCTAAAGATAATGGAATAAGCCTCAAAGATCAAAAGTCAATGCATATCATTAATTTATTGTAATCTAGAGCTATGCCTGGAAGGATTCATTTTGTCGTCAAATTATTTGTCTCTCTAGATATAATTGATTCTACTGAGAGGTGACAACGTGCTAGCAGCCCTCACTCTCAGCATCTCCTCAGCCTCCAGCCTCAGGGTCCACTCTGGCAGTGCTTGAGGAGCCCTTCAGCCTGCCATCGCACCATGGGAGCCCCTCTCTGGGCTGGGTGAAGCCTGAGCCTCCTCCCTCCTCTTGCGGGGAGGTGTGGAGAGGCGCGGGTGGGAACTGTGGCTGCGCTTGCGGGCGGTGAGTTCAGGCCGGCGCGGGCGCCGGGGCCGGCTCTGCAGGCCGCACACAGAGCAGCCCGCTGGCCGTAGGCCCAGGGCAGTGAGGGACTTAGCACCCGGGCCAGCAGCTGTGGAGGTTGCGCGGGGTCCCCCAGCAGTGCCGGCCACCAGCGCTGCACTCAAATTCTCTCTGGGTTTAGCTGCTTCCCCATGGGGCAGGGCTGGAGACCTGAAGCCCACCATGTCTGAGCTCCCCACCTGCGGTGGGCCGGGCAGCCTGAGCCTCCCTGATGGGCGCTGCCCCCTGCTCAGTGGTACCCAGTCCCATGGACAGCCCAAGGGCTGAGAAGTGCAGATGCGACTTGGGACTGGCAGGCAGCTCCACATGCAGCCCTGGTGCAGGATCCATTGGGTGAAACCAGCTGGGCTCCTGAACTGGATGGGGACTTGGAGAACGTTTATATCTAGCCACAGAATTGCAAACACACCAATCAGCACTCTGCGTCTAGCTCAGGGTTTGTGAATACACCAATTGGTACTCTGTATCTAGCTAACCTAGTGGAAACTTGGAGGACTAGCACTCTGTGAGGCTGTGTCCAGTTCAAGGATTGTACAGGCACCAATCAGCGCTCTGTCAAAACGGACCAATGAGCTCTCTGTAAAGTGGACCAATCAGTTCTCTGTAAAATGGACCAATCAGCAGGATGTGGGTGGGGCCAGATAAGGGAATAAAAGCAGGCTACCCAAACCAGCCAGCGGCAACCCGCTGGGGTCCCCTTCCATAGTGTGGGGGTTTAATTCTTTAGCTCTTTGAAGTAAGTCTTGTTGCTGCTCTTTCTTTGGGTCCATGCTGCCTTTATGAGCTGTAACACTCACGGACTCACAGCGAAGGTCTGCAACTTCACTCTTGACAGTGAGATCAAGAACACACCAAAAGGAAGAAGCTCCAGACACATTTGAAGGTCTGATGGGACAAACTGCAGACACACTATCTTTAAGAACTGTAACACTCACTGCGAGGGTCCGCGACTTCATTCTTGAAGTCAGTGAGACCAAGAACCTACCAATTCTGGACACACTACTATTTATTCTATGTTTAGTCATAATATGTATGATGTATGTACAAATGGGAATTAGCTATATTATACATCTTAGAATATTTCTTTAATGTTTAACCCATCTTTGAAAGCTCAGCCCTATTATTTATCCTGGCATATAGTAATAACAAATGCCAATTATGATGCTAAGCAGTGGTAGTACAGAGTTGTAGAAGACCTGGCTAGACAGGATAATTTCACAGTCCTTTGTAGCAGTGGTCCTTAATCTTTTTGGCACCAGGGACCCATTTCATGGCAGATAATTTTCTCACGGACCGGTGAGGAGGTGGTGGTTGAGGGATGAAACTGTTCCACCGCAGATCATCAAACATTAGATTCTCCTAAAGAGTACATAGTCTAGATCCCTCACATGTGCAGTTCACAGTAGAGTTCACATTCGTTTGAGAATATTTTTTATTTTTATTTATTTTATTATTACTTTTTTTGGGACAGAGTCTCACTCTGTCACACAGACTGAATGCAGTGGTGCGATCTCAGCTCACTGCATCCTCCGCCCCCTGAGCTCAAGCAATCCTCACATGTCAGCCTACCAAGTAGCTGAGACCACAAATGTGCAAGCCACCACATCCCACTAATTTTTGTATTTTTGGAAAAGACAGAGTTTTCCCACATTGCCCAGGCTGGACCTTAACTCCTGGACTCAATGGACCCACCCACCTGGGCCTCCCAGTGTTCTGGGATTACAGGTGTGAGCCACCGTGCCTGACCTTCCAATGAGAATCTAATGCCTTCACTGATCTGACAGGTGGTGAAGCTCAAATGGTAAAGCTAGCTGGCCCTCTGCTGACCTCCTGCTGTTCAGCCTGTTCCTAACAGATCAGGGACTTCTACCACTCTGTGGCCTGGAGGGTTGAGAATCCCTGCTTTGTAGGATAAGATGAATAATTACAACCCAGTGCTTTATGTGTCCTTATAGAGGTGATTACTTCATGCTTTGTCTGCTGTAGCTTTAAAAAAAAAAAAAATCTAAGTGATGATGATATCAGTCTGTTCACATTATGTAATTCATTCCTTTTTACACCATTCTATGTATTGGTTAGACTTCAGTTGAAGAGTTTTAGAAACTGTACCAATTGTTTAAAAGAAGCCCAGCAAACCTCAGCAACACATAATTAACCCATGTAACAAACTTGTACATGTACCTCCTGAACCTAAAAGTTGAGATAAATAAATAAGCAAATAAATAAAAGCAAATACAATTTTGAAAGTGAAAAAAATAAAGAGCCCACATGTAACAGAAATATTAGTTAGATGAATGTTATTACCAAAATATTAAATGGTATAGCAGTTATGTTTACAGAGATAACTAAATAAAAACAGCAGATGTAATGACCCAACTTTCTTAGATTAATTTGAAGTGAGCAGATGAATAACATAGTTATTTATGCATAACTGACCTTCATATACAATTCCTTCTAAAATTTAACCCTCATTAACCAGGTATATTAATTTTCTATTGCAATTTAACAAATTACTACACATTTAGCAGCTTAAAACCTTATTCACTTGTTATCTCAGATGGGTAGGTCCAAATTTCAACATGGCATGGCTAAATTATTTGCTCAGGGTCTCATAAGGTCGAAGGCAAAATGTTGGACCGGGCTTTTATTTAGCGTCTCAAAACAAGAATCCACTTCTAAATCAGTTTATGTTCTTGGTTAAATTTAGTTTCCGTGTTCATTAGACCAGCCAGCATCTTTTTCACTATGCAATGTTGGCTACAGGCTGCTCCCTGCTCCTAGAAAATGCTTGCCTTTCTTCCCTTGTTGCCCTCTCCCATCCAAGATAAGCAAAGTACATCAAATTCCCTTGTTGTACAAATCTGTCTCTTCTGCCTTGAAAAACTCCTGTGATTACATCGCATCCACCTGCGTAATCCAAGATAATTTCCCTATCTTAAAGGCAGTTGATTAGTAACCTTAACTATATCTGCTGAAAGTCCCTTTGTGATTTAAGTTAATATATCCATGGGCATAACAATAAGGGGAAAAGGTCATGGGGAAAAACGTCTGCCTATCACAGAAGCATGTTCTCATTTGGATGGGAAATTGTAACTTGAAACTGAACATTTGTATATGTTAAAACAATATACTATTCTCAAACCATTTTTTGGTCTCCACAAGATATAGAAGATAAAGTCCTATTGCAGGTAGAATAAATATTGTTTTAATATAACGATTTTTTTACAAGTATACAGCAATGAGGGCTGTATGCAGTCTTACCAGTTTTTAAAAAGTAGTGAATGGTATTTTTACAGCTGACATTTACATTTTCATAAATCTGTAAAAAAGAGTCCTTAAAATTTTTGTTTAAATTTTGCTACTAATGGAAACATAAAAATATTTGTCTCAATATTTTAGACACTTTTTATATATGAAAATACAAAATCTATCCCATAACAGATACCATGCATATGGTCAGAATATTATTCAAATAATAACTAAATAGTGTTGCTGTTGTGGATGTGTATTACATATTACATCAGTTAAGCAAATAATGTTGTGTTTAAATACTTTGTAATAACCTTTCACACATAGTATTTCAATTTAATTGCTCTATTCTAAATCACTGCTCTACTGATTATACCAATTTTTTCTTTTGCAATAACAAATAAAACACAATAAAATGATATCTTTGGGAACCCATTCATTAAGCTCCTATTTTGTTGTCATTGTATTCTCTATCAGTATGATAACTTTTTAAAAAATTTATGGAAACAATTTTTTAAAGTATTATATACTTATAGAATATTTTATTGAGATATAATTTGCATATCATAAAACTCACATGTTTAAACTTTACCATTAATTTTTGTGTTTTGTTATCTTCACCATAATTTTATTTTGGAAGATTTTCTTTATTTTCCTCCAAAAATTAAAACATTACTCAGGAGTCATTCTTCATTATTCCTCTCAACTTCCCCTCAAACACTAAAAAACTGTTACAACTTTCTAAATTTACCTACATTGGGAATTTCATATAAATTGAATTATTCAATATGTGGTCTTTAGTAACTGGTTTCTTACAGTTGTTGAAACATTTTGTAAAATATTTAAGTCCATCCACACTGAAGTATCCATCAGTAGTCCATTCCTTTGTGATTAAAAAAATAATAATAATAAAAAATAAAAACAACTCCCTTGTATTAATGTATTCCATTTTGTTTATCCATTCAGCAGGTGATGGACATTGGGTTTGGTTGACATTATGCTGTTATGAATAATCACATCAGTATTTATCTATAAATCACGTGGACATGTTTTTGTTTCTTTTAGAAATGTATCCAGGAGTGAAATTGCTGGGTTATATGGCAACTCTAGGTTTAAGGTTTTGAGGAACCATCAAACTGTCATCCAAAGTGGCTCCACCATTATATAGCCTCACTAGTAATGCCTGAGGGTTCTTATTTTCTCACATCCTCATCAACACTTATTCCTTTTAAAAATTTATCATAACCACCTTGAAGACGTGATGTGGCATCTCACTGTGGTTTTGATTTGCTTTTCAATGATGTTGAGCACATTTTCATATGCTTATTAGCCACTTATATATTTTCTTTCAAGAAATATCTATTTGGATACTTTGCTAAATTTTTAATTGGGTTATTTCTCTATTTATTATTCAATTTTAGGAAGTATTTACATATTCTGGACACTAGTCCTATATCAGACATATTATTTGCAAGCATTTTCTCCCCTTCTCTGAGTTTTTTTTTATTTTTTATTTTCTTGATGGCATGCTTTGCAGCACAAAACATTTTTATTTTGACGTCTAATATGTATAAGTTTTTTATTTTATCATTTGTGCTTTGCTGTCATATGTAACAAAATATTGCCAAATTCAAGGTTAGAGAAATATATTCTATGTTTTCTTCTAAGAATTTTACAGTTTGAACTCTAACATGTAGGTCTGTATTTCATGTTGAGTTAATATTTGTGTATAATTTGAGGTAGCTATCTATATTAATTGCTTTGTATGTGGATGTACACTTGTTTCAGAAACATTTTTGACAGGATTTTTTTTTCTATTGAATTTTATTGGTACCTTTGCCAAAAACCAATTGATCATAAATGTAGGGTCAATTTTGGAACTTTTATTTCTCATTTCATTAATCTACATGTCTATTCGTATATTATAGCACACCTACTTTATTGTTTTAGCTTTCAGGTCAGGTTTTAAATTCGAAAATGTGAGTCCTACAGCTTTGTTTCTTTCAAATTGTGTTGGACATACTGGGTTCCTTGGGATTTCATATGTATTTTAGAAAAAGACTGTCAATTTCTCCAATAATTCCAGTTGAGACTTCTATACTGATTGTGTTGAATCTGTAGACAAATTTGACCAGTTCTGCCTTCTTAACAACAATAAATCTTCTGATCCATGAACATTAAAAGTTTTCCATTTATTTAAATATTCTTTAACTTTTAACAAAATGTTGTAGTTATCAGTTAATAAAACTTAAGCTTCTTTTGATAATTTATTTCTAGAAGTTTTATTTTTGCTGCAAATGTGAATAAAATTGTTTTCTTCATTTCATTTTTGTATTGTTCATTTGTAGTGCATGAAAATACAATACATTTTTGTATGTTGATCTTGCGTCCTAAAACTGCTTAAATACAATACTTACTGTTTCTGAGAGATTTTTAGTAAAATATTTAGGATTTTCTATAGACCAGATCATATGACTTGTGAATACAGATAGCTTCACTTCTTCCTTTTCAAACCCAATAGTACTTCTTTCTCTTTTCAAATTGCTCTGGCTTAAACCACCAATACAATGTTTTTAAGTAATAGTTAAAGTGGACATTCTTGCCTTTTAACTGATATTAACAGAGAAATCATTCAGTTTTTCCCATTAAGTATGATGTTACCTATACTTTTTTTATGCATGCACTTAATTAGTTTTTAGCAGGTTTTCCCTTTAGTTCTATATTTTGTAAAGCTTGTGCAATGACAGTATGTTAGATTTTATTCAAATGTTTTTATTTCATAGATTAATATCATGGGGGGTTTGCCTTTATTCCAATAAAATGGTGCATTACTTTTATTGGTTTTCAGATTATAATCTAATCTTTCATTCCTGGGATAAATCCCACTTGGTCACAGTAGTTTTACTTTCTTTTAAGGTATTGGATTATTTTTGCTAGTATTTTGTTGAGGCATTTTTATATCTGTATTTGTAAGATATATTAGGCTACAGGATCCTTTTCTTACTATGTCTTTTTCTGGTTTATGATTGGATAAATACTGACCTCAAAAAACTGATTTGAGAAGTATTCCCACACTTCTGCAATTATAAGACTTGTAAAAGAGACATTTATTCATTTTTAAATGTTTGGCAGAGTTCACCAATAAAGGTATATTTTTCTAAATTTTGATTTATGGTAATAAGATAATTACTAACTCAATATTTTTGCTTATAATATGTATAATCAATTTTGTATTTATTTCTATTCAGTTTTATTGATTTTTGTCTTTTTAGGAATTTGCCAGTTTTATCTAAATAATCTATGTTTGGCGAAGTTGTTCTTAGTATTGTTTTATGGAATGTATTTAAATCCATTAAGAAAAGAAAGAAGAAGTAGTGTATAACTATATTGTCTTATACTTACCTATAATTATCTTTACTGGCATTCTCTGCTTGTGTGTATTCTAATTACTTTATACTGTCATTTGCTTCTAGCCTAAAGAGCTTTCTTTACCACTTCTTCTAACATTGCATTCTTGAATGTTTCTTTATTTGGTAATGTCCTTATTTCAGTTTAATTTTTGAAAGATAATTTTTCTGGACATAAGACTCAACACTGAGCATTTTTTATCCTTTTTTTTCTTGCAGCTCTTTGACTAGGTCATTCCTCTACTTTCTAGCTTCCATCATTTTTTATAAGAAGTGAACTAACACAGGGACAAAAAAATACTGCATGTTCTCACTATAAGTGGGAGCTAAACATTGAGTACATATGGACACAAAGAAGGAAGAAACAAACACAAGAGCCTACTTAATGTTGGAGGCAGGAAGGAGGATAGGGATTTAAAAATTACTTATTGGGTACTGTACTTATTACCTGAGTGGTAAAACAATCTGTGCACCAAACCCCTGTGACATGCAACTTACCTATATAACAAACATGCACACATACCCTGAACCTAAAATAAAAGTTAAAAATAAAAAAATAAAATAAAATAAAATGTGAAGCAGGCTGAGCATGGTGGCTCACTCCTGAAATTCCAACACATTGGAAAATCAGAGCAGGAGGATCGTTTGAGGCAGAAGTTTGAGGTCAGGCTGAGCAACACAGCAAGACTTCATCTCTACAAAATAAATTAAAAATCAGCCAAGTGTGGAGGTGTGGGTCTGTAGACCTGGCTACTGAGAGGCTAAAACAGGAAGATCCCTCGATCCCAGGAGTTTGAGATTGCAGTGAGTTTTGCTCTGTTGCCCAGACTGGAGTGCAGTGGTGCAGTCTTGGTTTACTGCAGCCTCCACTTCCTGTGCTCAAGTGACCCTCCCACCTCAGCCTCCACAGTAGCAGGGACCATAGGCACCTGCCACCACACCCGACCTTGTTTTGGTGGAGACAGGGTTTAACCATGTTGCTGAGTCTGGTCTCTAACTCCTGGGCTCAAGGTATCTGCTCACTTCAGTCTCCTAAAATACTGGTAATACAAGAAGAAGTTAAATAATTTAAGAGAAATATTAAATGATAAAATCACAGCAAGTTTGTAATTAATGGTGTAAACATTTACCTGTAGCACCTTGGCCAAATTAGTTATACTTTCTGATTTTAAACGTCTTTATAGGAATGACAATGCTGACTTTGCATCGTGTTATGGTAAACAATTAGTGTAAATGTATGTAAAATACAATAACAGTATTGTTTTATCCCTTTAACTATAAAAACAACCCCATGGGAGAAACACTCCTTCCCTCTTTTACAGATGAGGAAGCCAACATATAAAGTTTTGTATGCTACCTGGTTTTTAAGATATGAATCCAGAATTTGAGTTCAGTAATATCAATCCCAATTCCTGTTTTGTTGTTGTTATAAACTGAATCGAGAAGTACTATTAAGTTGGTGCAAAAGTATTGCTTTGCACCAACATAATGTTACCTGTTTTTAGGACATAGATTCTGAAATATTATTATAACCCCAATGTCACTTTTTAATTTTGACAAGTCTTGTTTACTCATTTAAACTTTAATTCTCTAATCAGTATTATGGGAAACACAATCTTTCCATGGAATGTTACGAGTAATCCCTTACATGTGTTTTCTAGGTGATAACACACAGTAAAATAATAATTTGTATAGATAATTGAGTGAATCAAATGAAATAGGAAATGAGGGACTTATCATGGTCAGATTTACATGCTATTTAGACTGTGTTCTCAAAAATCTAAGATTTTAATTTAGTAAATTAGATTTTCACATATCCCTAAAAATTTATAACTATGTTTATGCGCATGACAAATCATCCTAAAAAATTCCAAGTATTGCCCTTAGAAATGTTATTTTTAAACCAGTTGTAATTCTAAGTAATAGAAACTATTAAAATTTTTATAACTTTCCTGGAAATATTAATTATGTGAATTATTTCTTATCAATAAATATGAGCTTTCTATAAATATTTATTTTTTGTAAAGAGCATATGTTTTGAGGGAAAGCATATCAAATGAAAATTTGTATACTGAATTTGAAAATAAAAACTGTTTGCAAAAAACATTTTATTGAAGTCTCCTTAATCCAGTTGAAATTCGTGTCATGACATAATGTTCTATGTTATTCCAGTTATTTATAATTTGCTGTTATAAATTATATATTTACACATTATATTTACATATATTATATATTAAATTATAAATTATAAATAAAATATAATTATTATATTTATAATCTTACAAAGCATTGGCTTTTACCTTCTAACAGCAGAAATAGAATATCATAAACAATAAAATCTGATTCAGCAGGGTAGGTGAAAGTCTTTTGAGAGATTTATAACAAAGAAATCTTCTCAGAAGATAAAAAATAATAAAGATCATGAAAGTGTTTTATTTTACTATAATTTGGAAACACACACTACTATTTAGAATTTTATCAGGAGCAAACAAACAGAAGTATTTTTATGTTATTGCTCTAAAAGAGAAATATGCTGAGATCTATAATGCTATTGTTATATTATTATTTTTATTGATCCAAAGGCCAATGATATCAATAATTTTTCTATAATCTTTGCTAATATTTGGAATAGATATAACTTTATTTGAATACTAATTGATTGATATTTTAAAATAATCACAATACTAGAATTTTTGCAAAAGTGAGACTGTAGGTTTTACTTACCTAAGATTTATCATGGGTAATTTTTATAACACTTCTTTATTTTATTAATTTTTTAAAAAACTGCATCCAGATTTCTCTTGCAATCGTTTTTATCAGATTCTTAATTACAGTATTAGCTATTAATTTGGTGCAAAAGTAATTACCTTTGTGCTAATCTAATAACTCGGATGAAAAGTATAGAATTGTGGTTTAACATGACTTATTTAGAGAGCACAAATAAAAGTGTCTCACTTTTCATGGACTTAAAACATTATCTTTAACTTACAGCTTTAGAAAAGGCAAAATTGTTTAATGGAGAAAACTGAGAAATATGCTGTAGCTAAATGATTTCTCTATGGCAGCAATTACTTGAGTCTTAAAAAGGAGCATAATGGAAAGAGTACAGTTTGCAGCCAGACACACAACAGTTTGAATCTGAGCTCTACCCTTAGAAATAATGTGGCCTTGAGCAATTACATTTATCTATAGCACACACTCAATTCTTACATCACACCACTGCATTCTTTGAAAACTCCAAATGGGTTCTGGATGGAATGATGAGCTTTATTCTCTTGTTTTGCTTCACATATTCTTCTGTTCTGTTTTTTATGTTCTATGTTCAATACTACAGTTTTGTTTGCTTTTATTTATTTTTATCCCCTTATAGATCTATATTCCTTATAACTTTTTTTCTCCCCCAACAAGATATAAGGACACATTATAAATTTCCATTTGGAGTTGCAGATCAACAGACACAGATTAAATTGTTCAGAAACTACTAATAGCATAAACATTAATAGTTCAGAAACTACTAATAGCACAAACTGGCTTATTTTCACTTAACACACTGGCCTTTCATGTACCTTTAATATTCCTTGGGCTATGCAAGGGCACAAACTGAGGCCAACATATGTCTAAAAAATGCCCATATGCCTAAGAAATTTAAAGTAATAAGTAAAACTATTAAACTATTAAAATTGATTTTGACAAATAGACTTTTATTCCACCAAAATAGACAAATATGATTAAAGCTATGGTTTTATAAAACTGTATGTCTGAAAAATATCAAATGACTAAATGCAACAAATACTGCATATGTCTTTGTGGTCTGTTTACTAATAGTGTTTGTATTAATAAAATAAAGCTATACACAATTTATAAATCGGTGCTATTTATTTCACATAATTTATTTGTTTGCCTATTACCAGAAAATTCTTTACTTGTCCTAATCAAAATTTTTGTACAGCATATTAATAGTAATGACATAGAGGTTTAAAATTGTAACAGCTTTCTAAGTGTACAAAATATAAATATTTTTATGAAAAAAAATAGTTAATGTAAATGTAAAATCTCAAAACTTCAAATATGTTGCAAGCCTTTAAAAACAACTTTTTTCTCCAAAAATATCCACATTTTTGCATTACAATTAATAGGTTAAAATACAAGTTATAATTAATATATATCAAATTTTAAAATCAAATTTATTTAGATGAACATGATATTTCATGATATTTGAACTTTGTATTTAAACTAATTGAAATTCTCTTTTCTGGTATAAAGAATTCAATTCATGGTTTAATATGTCTAGACATTTATATCCAAATTAAAAAAAAAATGAATACATAATGTTGAAAAACTTTCTTACCCATATGTGCAATTACCACCATAGAAACTTGGTTAAAAATACTACACTAATTTGTGAATATTTCAGAAACAATGGATTGGAGTACAAATAAATGTGAAACTTTAATACTTGACTTTAGTGGGAAATTGTATTCAACATTCAATAATGTTACAGAATGATTTGACAGTTCAATGTTCTTCATTGTCAGCTGTAGCAAGCCCCAGAAAACTTCTTAATATTTGAAGCATGTTGTCTTCTGTGTCAAGATTACAAGGCAAGTGAAGTGAAACATTCCCCTGGGACTTGAATGGTGTTGGCCAAGAAAATGGGTTTTTGAAATCTCCCAGTAGCATGATGCCAATGCAAGGCTTTGAATCCCCAGTGACACAGATGCCTTGTATGTTCTTTGGATATGTGTGTGTGTGTGTGTGTGTGTGTGTGTGTGTGTGTGTGTGATGATATGCAGTGTCCTCTATAGCACTATGATCTTTAATACACAGTACTAAAGACAGTACCCTTCTTCCCTGGGCCTAAACGGGCTACTAGGCTTGACCAACTACCTTATTTTTCTGACATCTTGGTTCTCCTTCTAAGTAACAAATCTATTTTTGCCATTTTGTTGTTGTTGTTATCTTGATTGTTTAGGGACTAGTTAAATGCTACAGTAGTAGTTCTCAAAGCTACTTTTTTGTTTTTGTTATTGTTCACTTGTCTTTGGTAATATATTTCAGGACTCCAAATGCTATGAGAACTTCAGTATTTTCTTCTGGTTACAAGGCTGATTTTTATAGTAACTTTTTATAATTTTCTGATTTTTATAATTTTCTTTTTATAAAAGTATTAATTTTAATTGATAAAGAATATGTATGTTATCATGTACAACATGTAGTTTTGAAATATGTACACATTATGCAATGATAAATCAAGCTAATTTACACAGGCATTTCCTCATATACTTACCATTTTATGTGTGTGTTAAGAATACTTAGATTACTGGTCATTAGAAAAATGCAAATCAAAACCACAATGAGACACCATCTCACACCAGTTAGAATGGTGATCATTAAAAAGTCTGGAGACAACAGATGATAGAGTGGATGTGGAGAAATAGGAAAGCTTTTATACTGTTGGTGGGAGTGAAAATTAGTTCAACCATTGTGGAAGACAGTGTGATGATTCCTCAAGAATCTAGAACCAGAAATACCACTTGACCCAGCAATCCCATTACTGGGTATATACCCAAAGGAGTATAAATCATTCTACTATAAAGACACATGCATATGTATGTTTATTGTAGCACTATTCACAATAGCAAAGACTTGGAACCAACCAAATGTCCATCAATGATAGACTGGATAAAGAAAACATAGCACATATACAGCATGAAATACTATGCAGCCATAAAAAAGAATGAGTTCATGTCCTTTGCAGGGACATGGATGAAGCTGGAAACCATCATTCTCAGCAGACTAAAACAGGAACAGAAAACCAAACAACGTGTGTTCTCACTCCTAAGTGGGAGTTGAACAATGAGAACATCTGGGTACAGGGAGGGGAACAAAACACACTGGGGCCTAATGGAGGGTGGGGGGCAAGGGGAGGGATAGCATTAGGAGAAATACCTAATGTAGATGACAGGTTGATGGGTGCAGCAAACCACCATGGCACATGTATACCTATGTAACAAACCTGCATGTTCTGCACATGTACCCCAGAACTTAAAGTATAATTTAAAAAATTTTAAAAATTAAGCTTAAAAAATACTCAGATTCTATTATTTTAGAATTTTCTAAGGAAATAATACATTGTTTTTAACTGTAGTCACCATGTTGTACAATAGATCTCTTGAGCTTAATTCCTCCTAACAGAACTTTATATTATTTGACCAAGATCTCTCCAACTTATTCTCAGTCCAGGACAATCACCATTGTACTCACTATTTCTATAAGTACAACTTTTTTAAATTCGACATGTGAGTGACATCATATATTTGTTTTTCTGTGCCTGGCTTATTTTCACTTAACACACTGGCCTTTCATTCCATTCATGTTGCTGCAAATGATAGGAGTTAACTTTTCTATGACTGAGTATATACCAGTCATTTCATAGTGTATATATACCACATTTTTAAATCCATTCACCCATAATGGACCCAGGTTGATTTAGATCTTGGCTATTGTAAACAATGCTGCAATTAACATGAGAGTACAATACCTCTTCAACATACTTTGAATCTCAGTGGTGAGATTGCCGGATCAAATGGTAGTTTTATTTTTAATTTTTGGGAGACCTCCATACTGTTTTCCATAATTCTATGATAATTTATATTCCAAACAACAGTGCAGAAGGATTCTCTTCTCCATAACCTTTTCAATACTTGTTATCTTTTATCTTTTTCACAATAGCCATTCTAACAGAAATGAGTTGATATCTCACTGAGGTTTTAATTTTCAATTATCTGATTGTTATTGATTTTGAGTATTTCTTACCCAATTGTCTCTTTATTTTTTATATTATCCCTTTAATGGCTATAATTAGCAAATAATTATGTTAGAAAATAATTTTCTCCCGATCTATAGGTTGTTTCGTTAGTCTATGGATTGTTTCCATGGCTATATAGAAGCATTTTAGTTTGATGTATACCCACTTTCTTGTTTTTGTTTTGCTTTGTTTTTTGCTGTTGTTTCCTGTGCTTTGGAGTTTATATCCAAAAAGTCATTACCCAGACCAATATCATAGAGCTTTTCCACTATATTTTTCCAGCAGTTTTACCTTTTCAGATGTTATATTTCAAAACATACACAATGACCCCACGTACCCAAATCCATAATTTTACTGAATATTTTTAAAGGCCTTCCTCATCCTTAAAACTGTTCTGGCTTCACAGAGCATCTTGGTTACATTAGCTCCACTGGCCAGTATCCACCAAAGCAATCTTTCATTAACACTTACATTTGAAAAGTGACAGTATGTTTTCATTTACTCAGGACATTCCAGGTTTATGCTTGACTGGAATAATTATTAATAGCAATTATTTCATTTTTAATTCTCATTGTTTTAAGGATGTTGTGTGGTCACTTTTCATATATATTTCTTTAGTCTTTAAATTTCCACTGAATTCCACATTTGCAATGATCCTTTAATCAGATTACACTAATGATCATCTTGTTCCTGATCATTTCTTTTCTTTTTTCCTATATAAATACAATTTAATTCTGAAATATTCTTTTTTTCAACTTTTATTTTAAGTATAGGGGCACATATGCAGGATGTGCAGGTTTGTTACATAAGTAGAAGTGTGCCATTGTGGTTTACTGCACAGATCATCTCATCACCCAGCTATTAATCCCAGCATCCACTAGCTATTCTTCTTCATGCTATCCCTCCTTTACCCCCAACAGATGACCAATGTATGCTGTCCCCGCCATGTGTCCATGTATTCTTATCGATCAGCTCTCACTTATAAGTTAGAACATGCTGTGTATGGTTTTCTGTCCCTGTGTTTGTTTGCTAAGAATAATGGCTTCCAACTCCATCCCTGTTCCTGCAAATGACACAGTCTCATTCCTTTTTATGGCTGCATATTATTTCACAGTGTATCTGTACCATATTTTCTTTATCCAGTCTATCATTGTTGGGCATTTAGGTTGATTCTATGACTTTGCTATTGTAGATAGTGCTACAATGTGTGCATGTATCTTTGTAATAGAATGTTTTATATTCCCCTGGGTATATACTCAGTAACGGGATTGCTGGGTCAAATGGTATTTCCGTCTCTTAGTTTTGTGGAATTGCCATACTATCTTCCACAATGGTTGAACTAATTTATAATCCCACCAGCAGTGTAAAACTATTCCTTATTCTCTACAAACTCACCAGCATCTGTTGTTTCTCAACTTTGTTTGTTTGTTTTTTTGAGATGGAATCTCACTGTTGCCCAGGCTGGAGTGCAGAGGTGCACTCTTGGCTCACTGCAACCTCCGCCTCCTGGGTTCAAGTGACTCTTATGCCTCAGCCTCCGGAGTAGCTGGAATCACAGGCATACACCAACATGCCTAGCTAGTTTTTGTATTTTTAGTAGAGACAGGGTTTCACCATGTTGGCCAGGTGGGTCTCAAACTGTTGATCTACCTGCCTTGGCCTCCCAAAGTGCTTGGATTACAGGCATCAGTCACCATACCCGGCCTGTTTCTGATTGGCATGAGGTAGTATCTCATTGTGATTTTAATTTGAATTTCTCTGATGATTAGTGACGTTGAGATTTTTATTCACATATTTTTTGGCCACATGTATGTCTTCTTCTGAGAAGTGTCTGTTCATGTCCTTCATCCACTTTTTAATGGGCTTGTTTGATTTTTTTTTTTTTTTTGTAAATGTATTTCAGTTCCTTGTTGATTCTGGATATTAGACCTTTGTCAGATGGATAGATTGCAAATTTTTAAACAACTTTTGTAGGTTGTCTGTTCACTCTGATGATCATTTGTTTTGCTGTGCAGAAGCTGCTTAGTTTAACTGGACCTCATTTTTCAATTTTTGCTTTTGTTGCAATTGCTTTTGGCATTTTTGTCGTAAAATCTTTGCCCATGATTATATAATGAAGGCTTTTTCCTAGATTTTCTTTTGAGGTTTTTATTGTTTTGCATTTTACATTTAAGTCTTTATACATCTTTAGTTAATTTTTGTATATGATGTAAGGAAGTGATCCAGTTTAGATTTTCTGCATATGGCTAGTCAGTTCTCCCAGCACCATTTATTAAATGAGGAATTATTTCTCCATTGTTTATTTTGGTCAAGTTTGTCAAAGATTAGATGGCTGTAGGTAAGTGATCTTATTTCTCAGTTTTCTATTGTGTTTCATTGGTCCATGTGTCTGTTTTTTACCAGCATCATGCTGTTTTAGTTATTGTAGCCTTGTAGTATAGTTGGAAGTCAGGTAGCATGATGCCTCCAGCTTTGTTCTTTTTGCTTAAGATTGACTTGGCTATATGGGTTCTTTTTTGGTTCTATATGAATATTAATAGTTTCTTTTTCTAATTCTATGAAAAATGTCAATGGTTGATTAATGGAAATAGCATTGAATATATAAATTACTTTGGGCAGTATGGTCATTTTCATAATATTGATTCTTCCTAACCATGAGCATGGAGTATTTCTTCATTTGTTTGTATTCTCTCTGATTTATCTGAATAGTAGTTTGTAGTTCTCCTTGAAGAGGTCCTTCATTTTCCTTCCTATCTGTATTCCTAGGTATTTTATACATTTGTAGCAATTTTGAATGGGAATTTACTCATGATTTGGCTCTCTGCTTGCCTGTTGCTGGTTTATTAAAAATGCTAGCGATTTTTGCATGCTGATTTTACATCCTGAGACTTTGCTGAAGTTGCTTATCTGATTAAGAAGCTTTTGGGTTGAGATGGTGGGGTTTATAGATACAGGATCATGTCAGCTGCAAACAAAGATAATTTGACTTCCTCTCTTTCTATTTGAATAACTTTTATTTCTTCCTCTTCCTTGATTGGTCTGACTAGGATATCCAATACTAGGTTGAATAGGAGTGGTGAGAGATGGCATCCTCATCTATGCCACTTTTCAAGAGGAATGCTTCCAGCTTTTCCTCATTCAGTCAGATATTTGCTGTGGTTTTGTGATATATAGCTCTTATTATTTTGAGATATGTCCCTTCAATACCTAGTTTATTGAGAATTTTAAGCATGAAGGGTTGTTTGATTTTATCAAAGGCCTCTTCTGCATCTATTGAGATAATCATGTATTTATTTATTTTTTTGTCTTTAGTTCTGTTTATTAGATCACATGTATTGATTTGCATGTGTTGAACTAAACTTACATTCTGAGAACAGAGCCAATTTGATTGTGGTGGATAAGCTTTTTAACTTGCTGCTGGATTCAGTTTTCCAGCATTTTATTGAGGATTTTTGTATCGATGTTCATCAGAGATATTGGCCTGAAGTTTTTTTTGTTGTTGTTGTTGTATCTCTGCCAGGTTTTTGTATCAGAATGATCCTGGCCTCATAGAATGAGTTAGGGAGGAGTCTTTCTTCTTTGATTTTTTGGAATAGTTTCAGAGGAAAATGTACCAGGTCCTCTTTGTACCTTTGGTAAAATTCAGCCGTAAATCCATCTGGTCCTGGGCTGTTTTTGACTGGTAGGCTATTTATTACTGCCTTAAATTTAGAACACGCTATTGGCCTGTTTATGGATTCAATTTCTTCCTGGTTCAGTCTTAGGAGGGTGCATTTGCCCAGGAAATTGTGCATTTCTTCTACATTTTCTAATTTATATACACAGAGGCATTTATAGTATTTTCTGATGGTTGTTTGTATTTCTGTGGGGCCAGTGGTGATATCCTCCTTATCATTTCTGATTGTGTTTATTTGATTCTTCTCTCTTTTCTTCTGCCAGTTTATCTATATTTTATTATTATTTTTTCCAAAAAAATCAGCTCCTGGGTTTGTTTGTTTTTTGAAGGGATTTCCCTGTCTCAATCTCCTTCAGCTTGGCTCTGATCTTAGTTATTTCTTGTCTTCTATTAGCATTTTTTTTTTCTTTTGGTTCTCTAGTTCCTTTAGTTGAGATGTTAGGTTGTTAACTTGAGATCTTTCTAGCTTTTTGAAGGGGGAATTTAGCGTTATAAATTTCCCTGTTAACACTGCTTTAGCAGTATCCCAAATAATCTGGCATGGTACCTCTTTGTTCTCATTAGTTTCAAAGAATGTCTCAACATTTGCCTTAATTTACACAAGAGTCATTCAGGAACAGATTGTTCAATGTCCATGTAGTTATGCGGTTTTGAGTGGACTCCTTAATCTTGGCTTCTAATTGGTTTGTGCTATAGTGTAAGAGACTGTTTGTTTTTATTTCAGTTCTTTTGCATTTGGCATTTGCACTTCCTATTATGTGATCAATTTTAGATTGAGTGCCATGTGGTGATGAGAAGAATGTGTATTCTATTGTTTTTGGTGAAGAGTTCTTTAGAAATCTATCAGGCCCACTTGATCCAGAGCTGAGTTCAGGTTCTGAATATATTTGTGAATTTTCTGCCTGGATAATCTGTCTAATATTGTCAGAGGGGTGTGAAAGTCTCTCACTATTATTGTGTGGGAGTCTAAATTTCTTTGTAGGTCTCTAAGAACTTGCTTTATGAATCTGGGTGCTCCTATGTTGGGTGCATATATATATTTAGGATAGTTAGCTTTTCTTGATGAATTGAACTCTTTACTATTATGCAATGACTTTGTCTTTTTGAACACTGTTGGTTTAAAGTCTGTTTTCCAAAAATTAGGATTGCTATCCCTGTTTTTTGTTTTTTGTTTTTCCTGTTTTCCATTTGCTTGGTTCATTTCCCTCCATCCCTTTATTTTGAGCCCATGTGTGTCTTTGCACATGATATGAGTCCTTGAAGACAGCATGCCTATGGAGCTTGACTATCCAGCTTGCCATTCTGTGTCTTTTAATTGGGGCATTTGGTCCATTTACATTTAAAGTAGTATTGTGATGTGTGAATTGGATCCTGTCATTATGATGCTAACTTGTTGTTTTGCAGACTTGTTTGTGTGGTTGCTTCATAGTGTCACTGGTCTTTTCACTTCAGTGTCTTTTGTAGTGGCTGGTAATTTTTTTTTTTTTCTTTCCATCTTTAGTGCTTCCTTCAGGAGCTCCTGCAAAGCAGACCTGCTGGTGACAAATTCCGTCAGCATTTGCTGGTTTGAAAAGGATCTTATTTCTCCATTCCTTATGAAGCTTACTTTGGCTGGATTTGAAATTCTGGGCTGGAATTTATTTTCTTTAAGAATGCTGAATATTAGCCCCTGATCTCTTTTGGCCTGTAGGGTTTGCACTGAGAGATCCACCGTCAGTCTGATGGGTTTCCCTTTGTAGGTGACCAGACCTTTCTTTCTCGTTGACCTCAATATTTTTTCTTTCATTTAAAACTTAGAAAATCTGATGATTATGCATCTTAAAGTTGATTTTCTAGTAGAGTATCTTACTGGGGTTCTCTGAATTTCCTGAATTTGAATGCTGGCCTGTCATGCCAGGTTGGAGAATGGTCATGCCAGGAGGAGGATTTCTCCTGGATGGTATCCTGAAGTATGTTTTCCAACATGGTTCCATTCTCCCCATCTGTTTCAGGTACCCCAGTCAGTCATAAGTTCAGTCTCTTTACATAGTCTGATAATTCTCAGAGGTTTTGTTCATTCCTTTGTATTCTTTTCTTTCTATTTTTTTCTGCCTGTCTTACTTCAGAAAGGTAGTCTTCCAGTGCTGAGATTCCTTCCCTTGCTTGGTCTATTCTGTTATTGATACTTGTGACTGCATTGTGAATTTCTCATTTTGTATTTTTCAGCTCCATCAGGTCAGTTACGTTCCTCTATTAATTGACTATTCTAGTTATCAGCTCCTATATTATTTAATTACGATCTTACCTTCTTTGAATTGGGTTAAAACATGCTCCTTTAACTCAGCAAAGTTTGTTATTTACCCACCTTCTGAAGCCTACTTCTGTCAGTTCAGCCATCCAGCCTCTGCCTAGCCCTGTGCCCTTCTGGAGAGGTGTTGTGGTCATTTGGCGGAGGAGAGGCACAATGACTTCTTGAGTTTTCAGCATCTTTGCATTGGCTCTTTCTCAACTTTGTGGGCTTATCTAAATTTCATCTTTGAGCTTTCTGACTTCGAGTGGGATTTTTGTGGGGTTTTTTTGTTGATCTTGGTTGTCATCATTGTTGTTTTCTGTTTGTTTGTTTTTCTTTTAACAGTCCACTCAAAAAAATATTGAACAGTTTATGAATTAGTGTGCTATCCATGTGCAGGGGTCATGCTAATATTTTCTGTATCATTCCAATTTTAGTATATATGCTGCTGAAGTGAACACATTTCTGTTATTTTTACTTGGCTGAAATTTCTCCCAGAATAGAACCAAAGAGAGGAATCTTCATAAAAGAGAACTGCCACTGGGTGATTGTTTATCACAAATTTTCCCATTGATGGGTTCAAACCTGTTCTGACAACCGAATTCTACTATTTAGAAATATTAAAATGTTTCTTATCCAGTACACATTTTTATTTTCTCTATGTATTTTGATTTTTCATAAAATACACTTATTATATATGAGCTTTGAAAAATACCTTAGGCATTTTTCACAACACATCCTATCCCAAATCTAGCTCATATATAATTTATTTTATAATAAATATTTTAATTTATTAAACTAAAGAAGTTTTGCTTCGTCATCATCATGTATGTCATTGACCCAAAGGTAGATCTCAACCAACATGAGAGAGAGAAGATCAGTTAGTGATAATTCTTTATCCCTTAACCTTTCAAAAGGAACATGGCCTTATTATTATCATGTCATCCAGTAGGATAGTATGGTTATCTAATCTTAAAAATATATACACAATATGTATTTTGTTTTTTACTTTCATAATTATCTTTTTATTCCTAGGCATATGGAAACCACCAATTTCAGCCAATCTTTAAATGGTTTCAACAAATAGCCAGATAATATTCCATTATTTTATTCTAACATGCAGTAGAATTCACATCTATGTTTTAAACATATTTTTAATCAATTTGTTTTAAAAAAATTATTCTAACACACATTTATTTATCTATACTACTCATGATCAAGATTCTACATTTTGAACACCATGTATATAAGATAAGCTAGTTTAACAAAGGATAGCCCCAGTATACAAGGCCATTTTCTAGGATTTTTGAAAATGCCATGACCTGCTTTTATCTTTCTTTTATGACTACAAGAAGGAAATGATAACATTAGGTCAAATTGCTGCTTAGGCCACATTTCTACTAGAGAAACTCCTTTTAAAATATTTTTATTTTTTCTCTTTTAAAAAGTCCTTTATTGTTTTTCACTATTTTGAGGAATGTGAAATATTTTTGGTTTAAATGCAAATGCTTGTAGTTCAAAATAAAAAACTATGCCTACTTAAGCAATGAATATCAAACACACACACACACACACACACATAAACACACACACATTATTTAACACATAAATTATTTTCATTTTAATAAAATTAAACTCAAGTAAGATTTTTTTTTGAAATATCTATCTACTTATAAGCAGGTCTGACATTTAGTATGCACTAAATTATATATGACCATAAAATGATAATCTTTCTAAATATCCTATTGCTATCTATACAATGACCATTTTTATTATTTTTATATAATTTAAAAAAACACTAAAGTATACAGTGTTTGAAATCACCTTTCTTAGCCAAGTGCAGTGGCTCACGCCTGTAATTCCAGCACTGTGGGGGACCGAGTAGGGCGGTTCACGAGGTCAGAAGATCGAGACTATCCTGGTTAACACGGTGAAACCGCATCTCTGTTTAAAAATACAAAAAAATAGCCAGGCGTGGTGGCGGGCATGTGTAGTCCCAGCTACTCAGGAGACTGAGGCAGGAGAATGATGTGAACCCGGGAGGCGGAACTTGTAGTGAGCACTACACTCTAGCCTGGGCAACAGAGCGAGACTCCGTCTCAAAAAAAAAAAAAAAAAAAAGTCAGCTTTCCTTACTTTTCTTCCTGATGGTTATTTAAATTATTATTATTATTTATTGTGAAGCAGCTTAGCACTCAGAAAGGTAAAAAAACATGAATAAATAATAACAAAGGTAACTGATAATCAAGACATGAAGTAAGAAGGCATTTTTGGACTTCAGAAGCTTTTTCATCCTACTTTCTTCCTCCACAAAGGGAATCACAATAACAAATTTGTTTTTGTGTGTGTGTTTTTTACATTTTTTATTTATGCTGCAATAAACATACAAGTGCAGATATATTTTTGATATATTAATTTCTCTTCCTTTGAGTAGACATCTACTAGGGAAATTGTAGGATTGAATGCTAGCTCTATTTTTAGTACTTTGAGAATACTCAATACTGTTTTACATAAAGGTTTTACTAATTTACATTTCCACCAACAATGTAAGACTTCCCCTTTTTTTGCATCCTTGCCGATATTTGTTACTTTTTGTCTTTTTAATAATAGTCATCCTGAAGGTTATAAGACGATATCTCATTGTGGTTTTAGTTTCCATTTCTCTGATGATTAGTGATGTTAAGCACGTTTTTATATATCTATTGGCCATTTGCATGTCTTCCTTAGAAAAAATGACTTTTCATGACTTTTACTTATTTTTTTATTGAGACTATTTTTCACCCTATTCTCCAAATTATAAACGCTCTCTTTTGATTGTCTTTATCTGATTATTAATTAATCTGAAATTATTTAAATATTTGCTAGTCATTTTGAACAGCTAAAGATCTATGCCTTTCATTTATTTTTCTGTTGATATCTTTTTTCTAGCTGATTAGTAGAAATCTTTAAAAATATGACATATTTGTCTTTTGCCAAACACATGTGTTGCCAATAATTTCCCACTCTATGACTTACATTTTCACTCTTCTAATAATGTTCTTAATACATTTTTTAAGTTTAAGAGTAGCTCAATAAATCAAATTTTGTCCTTATATTATCTTTGTATCCTATTTAATAACATTTACGTACCATAAGAATATAAAAATAGCCTCTAGTTTTATGATAACTAATAGTGTATAATATAACTATTTCTATACTAAAGCTTAGAAGTTTTGTTTAGTTTTTTAACTTAAAACTTAGATCAACATGTATTTAAGATTGATCTTTCTGTATATTGTGAGATATGGGTAAATATTCATTTTTTCTATATGTATTTCTATATATGTATGTGTTCATATTCTGTATAATGTTTCATTGGTTTATTTATCAATCCTTGTCCCAATACAACACTGTTTTAATCACTAAAACATCATAATAGCCATATTATCTGCTAACATAAATCTTGGCTTTGTTGTTTTTCTTTAAGGTTTCTCTGGTTTATCTTAGCATTCTACCTATATCCGTGACTTTCAGATTCAATTTGCTAATTTACACAAAGTGATATCTTGGGACTTTTACTGGTACTCCTCTGAAACTATAGATTAACTGATAAAAAAAATGAAATCTTTACAATTTTGAGTCTACTGATACAAGAACTTGTATATTCCTCAATTTCTTTAAAGTTCTTTTTTCTCAATAATATTTAGTAAGATTTTTTTAAATTGTGATAAATATGTAAAACATAATATTTACCACTTTATTTCTATTTGTACAGTACGATGTCATTAAATACATTTACAGTGTTGTGCAGTCATCACCACCATTCATCTCCTGAAGTTTTTCATCTTTCAAAACTGAAATTCTATGCTCATTAAATGCCTACAATTCATTCTCTTTCTCCCGGCCCCTGGAAACCACCATTCCTTCTGTGTCTGAATTTCACTACTCCAGAAACGATATAAAAGGAATTATATAATATTTGTTATTTTGTGTCTGGTTTATACCACTTAACATAATGTCCTGGCATTTCATTCATGTAGCAGCATTTACCAAATTTCCTTAATTCTAAGACTGCATTATATATATATAAAATATATAATATATAATATATATAAAACATCTTTATTCATTGTCAAAGGATATGAATTTCTTCCACCTTTTGGCTGTTGTAATGATGTTGCTATAAACGTGAATGCACAATATCTGTTCAAGGGATATCAAATGATGTGTTCAATTCTTTGGGGCATAGATTCAGAATGGAAATTGCTGAGTTATATGGAAATTTTGTATTCAATTATTTGAAGAATTGACATATTTTCCAATGGCTACATCACTTTATTTTTCCACTAGCAATGCGCAAGGGTTCTAGTTTCTCCATATGTTCACCAGGGCTTGCTATTTTCTATTTTATGTTTTTTTGTTTTTAAATATATAGTAGCCATCCTAATGGGTTTGAGGTTGTGTCTCACTGTGGTTTTGGTTTGCATTTTCCCAAATACTAGTCATATAAACTTTTCATATGCTATTGGTCACTTTGATAACTTATTTGAAGAAATGTCTTTTAAAACTCTATGCTTATTTTTAAATAGTGATTTTAGTTTTTTGCTATTGAATTGTAGGAATTCTTTATGTGTCTCAATCCCGTATGAGCTATATGAGTTGCAAATGTTTTCTTCTATTCCGTGGGTTGCCTTTCACTCTGTAGACAGTGTCTTTGATGCACAAAATTCTTTATTTTGATGAAGTTTAACATTTATATTTTCTCTGTTCCTTGTGCTTTTGGTATCAATAATACATGGCATAAATTTAGATACCAAGGATACGTCGCTAGTTTATCGAATGCATTAAAAATATAATTCCTATGTTAAAGATGTAATTAAAATTTAATGTTTCATCTACTGCTTAGATTATGCAGTATATTTCCAAATCTAAATTAAATGGCAGCATTAAAAAACTTTCATTGTGAGAAAAAAGAAATCACGAGATCTATATATAGAATGATTATTGACTATAGAACTTTCTTTAGCTACATTTAACTTCACTGACCAAAAATAAGGTAAAAGAATAATATTGTTAAATATTCAACAATGAAAACTAAGATAAAATATGAATTTATTTCAAATGATATTTATGATCACAAGTTTTTAAAAAGTAATTTACATACCTAAGTGGGATTTTCTAAAATATGTGAGTTTAAAAATGTATTTTTTATATTTTTTTGAATTGCAATTTTCAGAGGTATTTACATATAATCTTTGTTTTTCTAGTGCTATTTTATGTAATTGAACCAATTTATACCTTTTTGATGAAAATGTTACTTATTTATGTAATTTTATTTTTGTTTTTTACCTCAAAAGGCTCAACCAGCCCTATTTTTCAACTTCATCCAATTACAAGCTTCAAGCTTTATCAAATATAAATTATTCACATCCTTGTTTCAAGACTCATTTACTGTCTTTCTTCACTTTTGCTTCCTAGATTCTAAATCCTTAAGAGTAGTTCAGGGAGTCTTGGTGATTTTCATTTTACAGTAACATTCACTGAATATAGACAGTAACCTTTAGAAATAGCTCAGACATAGTTTCAATATAGCCAGCAATGCAATTCATGACAGGCTGATGGGTTCTTGTCTACCCATACATGGTTCAAATGTTACTAGCATTATCCTAGAATAAGTGCTGCCTTATTAGACAAGCTTTGGAAAGGTTATATATATGAGATACATATATTTACATATAAATTTGCCTGTTTTAGTTTTAAAACACATAAAGACATTTACATATCATTTGTTTCAACTACTAAAATGCATGTTATTTATTTGTTAAATATACAAAGAGCAATGAACTATTCTTCAACCATTATTTATAATATATCATTTAAATCTCATAGTGGTCCTATGAAAGTTGTGTACCTATTGTTCTTATTTCACAGAGGAAACAATTTAGTTAGATGTGCTTAAGCAATTTGTTCAAATATTACCATAGTTTAAAGGCAATGAAACTGAAAATTTTAGGTGTCATTATGGTGTCCTCAAAGTGTATTTTTTAAAAGTATCTTCCTAAAACTGAAAAAGAAAACTTACAATCTAGATGTAAGACATGAGTTAAAATTAAAGCATTAGCTAAGAAGCTAGAAAAGAAAACTGACAGATCTGTTTACATGAATGGAATAAATAGATATAATGTTATAGAAGATCTGAAAATATAAATATTGATGTATACAGTCAATATTGAGAGAGGAAGCGTTCAAATACAAAATCAAAGAGTTGAAAGTTATGGAGTGACAACATAAACAAAAACAACTTCAGTCTTATGAAATGATCTGAAACATCAATGGAAATTAGTTACCTTCAAAAGTTCTGTAAAGAATAGAGCCACTCTCAAATGACCTAAAGCCATAGGCAAGATAAAATGTGAAAAAGCTAGATTGGGCTAGATTGTCATCAGGAGCTGTTTCTTCACTCAAAGATGAGGAAGAGTACATCTGCAGCTAGTTTATATAGTCATCAAAGGAAAAAAACTTGCTTAATGATAAATGATACTATATTGAAAGTGGATTATTAGCTATAGCATTGTGTTCTAAGTATTAAGAGTGAGAATTTTTCTTTTTTTGGTTGACATTCTATAAGGCTACTTATAATACATAAAGCAGAGAACAGGGATACACCGCTTTCTAGCCACAGGATTTGTTAAGACATAACAAAAAGAGAGGTTATTATTCCATCTAATTTGCAAGTATGTTATTTTATAAGACCTTTTCCTTCACTAAAATTGGTTTGTCTTACCCTTTAAATATAGTGACAATTGCCATTATTGGATGCAAATTTATCGTGATGTATATTTTTAGCATCCCTCGTTTGTATGGATCTTTCCTTGATCCCAATTTTTGTTTATATTTATATAAGTACCTTTTTAATTTTATTTTTCTAAAAATGTGTAGCCCCAAAATGTAGGCTTTGGGCATCAGGAAACCTGAATATAATGAAGATTATCACATTATATTTTTAATTGCTTTATCTCCACACTTACTAATTATCAGAAATAACCAAATACTCAAACCTTCACTGTTCATGAGGCTAACACAACCAATAAAATGTTCTGAGCCTTGAGTAATTAATTGACTAATGACATGCACTAGAGATTTGTAATGAAAAAAATAATAAGTAGAAATGGCCATAATTATTAGTTCCAGTAATAAAAAATTATAAATTTCAAGTAAGCTAAACCAGAAGTACTATTACATTTTGCCAAATGTAAACTTCCAGAATGTGGAGAATATTTTTTTCATTCTGAGTAATTTTGACACATCATGTATTTTGATAGGGAAATATGTATCTTTCTTCCTTCTACAAAATTTCAGAGACAGTAGCTATCAGGATAAATTAAATTAATTGTATCCTTCATAACTAAATATTTCACCTACAGATAAGTTCTAATTGGTTTCATATATCTTAAGAACAGATTGTCCATTGGCTATAATTGTTATCTAAATTGATAGCCAACATTAAATACTCCCTTACACATGAAAGTAAAATCCTTGAGAAGCAATATTTTAACTAAATTTGCACTGTTCATGAGTAGAAAAAAATCAATTCAGTTTTCTGAGCAGAACATAAGAATTCTTCCCAAGAACTGTTAAATGTGACACATTCATATAATTAATGTTTTATAAAGGAATTTCACAGCAGACACTTGAAGCTATGCAGCTTTATTATCTCTGGATATAGTGTACCACATTCTTCACTTATTACTTTAGATTTCAGATCTTCTTGTAGTGCAGAATATTACCTTCAAGCAATCAACTGTTGTGCATAGATTGCATAGGCCTAAAGTCCCCATGATCAACCACTTATTTTGATTTCTCAATGAATTTTGTAAAACTTTCATCATGCTTGATACTTCCTTTTTCCTTCCAAATGTCTGTTGGTCTTAGATTCATAATTTTCTCTTATCTGGATCTGCCCATCTTTTCATTTCTATAACTTATCTCCTTGTTTAGCTCCTTATCAACTCATTCTTAGATAATAGAAACTGACCCCTAACTTGTAGGTCTATCTCAAGTATCTTTTGTCTGTGACACATCATATCCACAATCTCCCTGATGCATGACTTTCCTCTATTTCTGAAAATAGAATGAAATGATAGCAATAGTAAAACATATGCAATTCTTTATTTCCTAAAGGAGAGACACTTTTAAGTTCTAAAATCCAAATTTTCCACATTCTGAATTTAATTTGTATTTCAAAATTATCTTGCAAAGCTTCCCTTAATAAATCTTTGGTCACTAAATATCTGCAGCATGCCTTATGACATGCACTAGAGCATGGTGCCCAACCTCCAGGCCATGAACGTGAACCAGGCCACACAGCAAGAACTGAGGGTGGGCAGGGGAGCATTACCACCTGAGCTCCACCTCCTATCAGATCAGCAATGTCATTAGATTCTTATGGAAGGGTGAAACCTATTGTGAACTACGCATGCAAGGGATCTAGGTTGCACATCCCTTATGAGAATCTAATGCCTGATGATCTGAGGTGGAACAGCTTCATCCTGAAACCACCCCTTCGCTCCCCCATGAAACCAGTCCCCGGTACCAAAAATAGTAGGGACCACTCCACTAGAGCTTTCTAATGAGGGAAATAGTAATATTTTCACCTATACATAAACACATTGACTTCTACACTCGGGATACCCTTCTGTTATCAGATTTGTTCACTTCAGGGTCTATCTTATATCCTACTCTCTTCTTGATCTCCAACCCATTCACCCTAGATCTGAGAGGGGTTTTCACTATAACTCTTACAGCACTTATAAAGAAAAAATAATACTCCAGTTGATTTCTTAAAGTTGGTGTCAAATTTAAACTATTTTAAATAATACTGCAAAGCAGGGTTACTGATTAACAGACCCAAGGAGGACACCCATTTTATGGAGGATAGAAAAGGTTATCACTATGCCAGTCACCAGGAATAGGAGTTCAAATACATTAGCCCACTTGCATCTTGGGCAGCAATTTTACTCTTTGCCTTAATCCAGTAAGATAGAATACTAACAAATAATAAGTCATATAAAACAGGTCTATTACTTAAAGGTAGGTAGGCAGGCAGGGATAATAGAAGCATAGAGTTTATCGCAAGATAATCCCCAAAAGGCTCAGAAAAGCTGCCCAGGATGGATACAATCTCATCTTTGTGTATCCCACATGCTCTGCAGCTGAGGGACATAAAAGCAGTCTGTCCTGCGTTTTATGACCTGAAGGAAGGGTCACTTTCTGGACAAGCATTGTAGGACATTCTATTTTAGGAGGGACAGGATCAAAACCTCAGCTTTTTCAAATAGTTTCTCTTTATCTCAGAATTTTGCCTTTCCTGAGCATCCTACAGTTATTCTAAGTACTATGAGTAAAAAGATGGGAGGAAAGCATGGTCACCTAGGGACATTTGAGAACTGTACTGCAAATATATTTATTAAAATAATAAAAGAAATGTCATTTAAAATTTGTTTTGGTTTATAACAGTTTGAAATGCATGGAAAGTGGTATTTAGGTTGTAGAGTTGTGCATATAAGAGTCTAACTTTTTAACCTCTTCTCATGGTAGTTTAAGGGAAACCAGGATTAAAAAGGAATCTCCTAAATAGGAAAAAGTGAGAAAAGCCCAATAAGTGAATATCAGTTATGTAGGTAATAATTGCCTATTGTGAAGCAGAATCACCTAAGTCACTGCACAAAACCAAACGACAGAGAAAAATTACAGGCAACTTTAGAGATCAGGAACAAGATGGGACTCAAATACATCAAGTATAAGGTGAATGTAAGAGGATACTGGCACCCATGATATTAAAGGCTTTTATTGCTTTCACCTACATGGTTCATTGAAGAGTCAATAAAAATTAAAAGTACTAGCTGGGCACAGTGGCTCACGCCTGTAATCCCAACACTTTGGGAGGCCGAGGCGGGTGGATCACAAGGTCAGGAGATTGAGACCATCCTGGCTAACAAGGTGAAACCTCGTCTCTACTAAAAATACAAAAAATTAGCCGGGCGTGGTTGAGGGTGCTTGTACTCCTAGCTGCTCAGGAGGCTGAGGCAGGAGAATGACATGAACCCAGGAGGCGGAGCTTGCAGTGAGCCGAAATCGCACCACTGCACTCCAGCCTGGGCAACAGAGTAAGACTCCATCTCAAAAAAAAGAAAAAAAAAAAATTAAAAACACTAGATAAATGCTTTTTTCAAGAATTAAATAACAAATACATGAATATACATATTCAACATTACCATTAAAATAGTTATTGATATAAAACATATATAACTGAACATGATTTATACTGTATATTAAGTATGAGATATTGTAATTTTTGGAATATTTTTCTACAAACATTTTTTTCTTTTTTGACAGGACAGAAAATTGAAAAAAATCATTGTTAAACCTATTTTGAATTTAAAATTTATTATAATCACAAAATGTCTCCCAATTTGATTCAGAAACAGGAAAAATTTATGAAGAACCACTTTTATGCAGTCCTGTGTTAGGTAACTTTATATGTATTTCATTATTTAATATCCACAAAATACCATGATGTAGTGTAGAGTTGCTCATTCTGCAATATATATTTTACACATGATTACTCAAATATAACAATGAGAATTTTATTTTTTATGGTATGTTTTTTTTTTGAAAAATATAAAATGTTTTAAATAAAGTCTGGAATGGCATACCTTTCCCAAGAGAGGCAACCATAACTGATGAAACTTATTTAAAAAGCAAATATTTAATATTTCTGAATGTCCTAATGACAAACAGCAAATACATAAATACTTATTGAAGAAAATGTACTAAATCTTGACAAGACCATCAAGTGGCTGTGGCACCTGTAACACACTGTTCTTTAAATATAACCAAACAGCTTATGTTGCTGGACTCCCTACACAAGTTTGTATAGGCAATATTACAGAACTATCTTGCCATTTTGATACCAGTCTAGGACTACAGTATCTCTCCAGGAGTGGAAGGACAACAGCATTTTTTATTCTCCTCAGCTCTGTATTGCAGAAGCTCTATTTCAGCCAAAAGAGGGTGAGAGATTTGCAACACCTTTTGCCCACTTACACTCCACTTCTGAAGAGGAAGCTCTACTCTAGGCACAGCCAACCAAGAGCACTGAGGCCCAACCATCTTCACTTAACGTCATTCATTCAATAGATTTTATGCCAAGAGAGACAAGCTGAGAGAACCACAAGCTACTATTCTTCCCCAGAACCATCATTATAACACAGAGATGTATCTGGGACAATTATACCATTTTATATTTTATAGATATAAACAGCCACATTAAAAGAAGAAAGATCTCAAATAAACAACCTAACTTTATACCTCAATTATACTTTATATACCAATTATCAGTCAATTATAACTTTATACTCCAATTATACCATTGGATTTCCCCATGCCCCACATATACAGCAGTGGTACAAAAGTTTTACACAAGTTAAAAAGGAAGGTAGTAAAAAGAGAAAGTTTTGATGCACACCCCAAGAGAGTAAGTTTTATTTAGAAGAGATCATGTGAAATTTAAGGCATAAGGACACTGTTGAAAACAGTGGAAATTTTGTAAGCAATTAATAGGAGGCTGGTGACTTCATGAAAGCAACAAGCTAAATGTCAATGAGCTAGATTTTTAAGAGACAACCAGGCCAGAAAACAAAACAAAACAGAAAAAAAAAGCTGAGAAAAAGCCACTTGGAATACATGAAGATGCATAAAATGACCATAAAGACTATACCTGAAAACATTCAAAATTTAATTATTAGACTTTGGAACAGTTTATCTTCTAGCATATAATTTACCTTATACAGGGACCTGTAGCAAGATTAACAGCTTATATGTCATCTAAATTTATGGAGGCCAGGAAACAGTAGTATAACAAAAAGCTGAACCATTCTTGTGCCACAAACACCACCCCAGGCACAATGCCTCACAATTGAAGGGGAGGTGGATTTCTAATTCCCAGCCTTGCACTGAGTAGTGAAGGGTATTGTTCACATATCTCACACACCAGATTTTATGGTTGCCAACTGAGGGACTAGCTTCTAAATCCACTAACTTTGGGAAACAATGGCAAGGGGCATTTATGCATCCCCTGGGACCCACACAACAAAGAGGCCTTTTAAACATTAGATAAAATAAAAAATACAGCTTACCAAAACTGACGGGATGAAGCAAAAGTAGTACCAAGAGGAAATTCTATAGATAGAAACAACCACATTAAAAGAAGAAATATCTCAAATAAACAACCCAACTTTATACCTCAAGGGATAGAAAAATAAGAAACAAAACTCAAATATAGCATAAGTAAGGAAATAATTTTAAAAAATAGTACAAAATAAATTCAATAAAAATAGAAAAGAAAAAAAACAGTCATTGAAACTAAGAGTTGTTTTTTTGAAAAAAATAAATTCAATTGATAAAGCTTTATCTAGACCAATAAAATATACTCAAAATAAAATCAGGCATTACAAAGGATGCCTCATATATAAGAAGAATTATAACCAACAGCACTGAACACTTACATGCCAACAAATTTGATAACCTAGAGAGGTTGCTAAATGTCTTGAAACAAAAATCCTGAATCAAGTAGAAACAGAAAATGTGACTAAAGCAATATAAAACTAGGAGATTAAACTAGTTAAATTTTTTTTAAAAAAAATCTCCCAAGAAAGAAAAGCACAAGACCAGATGGCTTCATGGGTGAATTCTAGCAAGCATTCAAAAAAGAAACAATACCAGTTTCTCTTAAATTATTCAGAAAATTGAAGTAGAGAGAATACTTCCAAATGAATTTTGAGGCCAGAATCACCCTGATGCCCAAGCCAAATAAAGATGCCACATGCACACAAATTTATTAAAATTGAAGGATACAAAATCAACATACAAAAACCATTGTTTATGTAAACAAATATCTACTCAAAAAGGAAATCAAGACAACAATCCCATTTAAGATAGCATCAAAAATAATACAGATGTATTAATTTAATGAAGAAAGTGAGGAAAAATATGTACATTTAAAACTATAAAACATTAATGAAAGAAAATCTAAAAGGACAAAAATAAATGGAAATATACCCCGTCTTCATATTGGAACAATTAATATTGTTAAAACGTTCATACTATGCAAAGCAGTATACTGAGCAAATGTAATCCCTATGGAAATCCCAATAACAATTTTTTCAGAATTTTTTTTTAAATTCTAAATTTCATATGGAACACCAGAAGGCCTTGAAAAGCCATAGCAATCTTGAAAAAGAAAAACAAAGTTGGAGGCATCACACTTCTTAATTTCAAATTATTTTATAAATCTATTTTACTAGTTTGTTCTCATGCTGCTATGAAGAAATACCCAAGACTAGGTAATTTACAAAGGAAAGAGGCTTAATTGAATCACAGTTCTGAAGGGCTGGGGAGGACTTGGGAAACTTACAATCGTGGTGGAAGGGGAAGCAAACACACCCATCTTTACATGGCGACAGGGAAGAGAAGAATGAGAGCTGAATGAAGGGGGAAGCTCCTTATAAAACCATCAGACTTCGTGAAAACTTACTCAGGAGAATACCATGGGGGAAACAGCCCCGTGATTCAATTGCCTCCCACCAGGACCCTAACACCACACATGGTGTTTATGGGATTACAGTTCAAGATGAGATTTGAATGGAGAAACAAAACCAAATCATATAACCTGTTGTGATTTTTTTTTTAAAAAAATTACGTGACTGGCATAAAACAGACATATAATCTAATGGAACACAACAGAGAGCTCAGAAATAAACCTAAGCCTATACAGTCAACCATTTTTTTTTCACAAGAGCACCAAGAATACACAATGGGAAGAGGATAGTCTCTCCATTAAATTTTGCCAAGAGAACTGGACATCTACCTGCAAAACAATAAATTTGGACCCTTATCTTATACCATATACAAAAATCAACTCAAAATGAATAAAAATCCTAAACGTAAAGCGTGACATCAACACTCTAGAATGAAATACATGGTGAGGCCTTACACTTAGTGGTTTTATTCATTTTGCATATCGTATTTGAAAAAAAAGTATATTTTTCCTTAGGTTGTCTGACACTTAACAATGGCATTGGCAATGATTGTTTGAATATGACACAAAAAAATCAGACAAGCAAAGGAAAAATACAACTAAATAAAATACCGAACCAAAAAACAAGTGAGAATATTAAACCAAAAAAGCTTATGCACAGCAAAAGAAACAACAAAATGAAAAAGGCAGGATGTGTATTGTTAGAAAATATTTGCAAACCATATATCTCATGAGTTAATATCTAAAATACATTAGGAACTCCCACAACTCAGTAACACACATGCACACAAAAAACTGATTTTAAAATTAGAAAACTAAATATAGATTTTTTTCAAAAAAGATACACAAATGGCCAAACAGTATGTACAAATGTGTTCAATATCACTAATCATGAGGGACAGGCAAGTCAAAACCAAAAAACCTATCGTATCACATATTTATAGTAGCACTATTCACAGTAGGAAAGATAGGGAATCAACCTAAGCATCCATCAGTGAACAATGGATGAAGTAAACCTCATATCTATATATGTGTGGGAGTGTGTGTGTGTGTGTATATATATATGAGGTTTTACATATAATTTATATATAAAATGTATATACACAGAAACACACACATATTTAACCTATATGTGAGGCTTTACATATATATAGGCTATATACAAAATATATATGAGGTGTTTTATATATGTGAGGTTATATATATAAACTATATATAAAACATATAAAAATATAAAACCTATATATAAACCCTTTATATATAACATCATATATGTAGGCTATATATATATAATATATATAAACACATATAAAACCTATATATAAAACCTTATATATATATAACCACATATATGTAGGTTATATATATATAACCTACATATATGTAGTTATATATATATATATTGTATGTATATATACACATATATTATATAAAATATAATATTTATGTATATTATGTATTATATATAATATGTATATCATGTTTTGTATTATATATTATATACACACAAACACACCATGGAATGCTATTTAACCACAAAAAAGATAATGTTGGATCATTTGCAGCAACATGGATGGAACTGCAGGACATTATGTCAAGTGAAATAAGCCAGGCACAGAAAGGCAAATGCTGCATATCCTCACTAGTATGTGGGAGCTGAAAACTTAATCTCATTGCCAGTTAGAGAGTGCCAATTCATGGAGTTACTTACCAAATCCGGGATGGGTGTATGTGTGGTGGTGGTGGTGGTAGGGAGAGGTGGTTGAAGAGAGATTGGTTTATGTGTGACCAGGTCCTCGATATGGCCAAATTTGTTTACTTCAGCCTTCACTTTCATTATGGTGTTTCATGGATGCAGCTGGTGCTGCATGAGATGTGGCTGTCTGTCGAATGGGAGGAGCAGAGAGTCAAAATAACTTCATATATAGCATCTATTAATAATTAAAGTAAAACTACAACTAGATATAGTATTTTATTTAGAAAAGGAAAATATCATTCAGGTTTATTGAATTTTATTATCCTATGGTGAGGATAACTTTAGGATAGTAGATATCCACAAAGAAGTCTTATTCTATTATGAATATATATAAACTACATTCTCTATAAGATGAGGCACCAAAACCCTTTATAAATCTGAACTACATCAATGAAACAAGTAAAAATAACATTTTTTCCCTCTCAATCAAACAAAAAAAGTATTTCTTTCAGTACAATTTTGTCAACTTTTTTTTCTTTTGTTTTGAGACAGTCTCACTCTGTCACCCAGACTGGAGCGCAATGGCACAATTCCAGCCCACTGCAACCTCCACCTCCCTGGTTCAAGCAATTCTCCTGCCTCAGCCTCCCGAGTAGCTGGGATTACAGGTGCGTGCCACCATGCCCAGCAATTTTATACTTTTAGTAGAGACCGGGTTTCACCATGTTAGCCAGGATGATCTCGAACTCCTGGCCTCAGGTGATCCACCCGCCTTGGCCTCCCAAAGTGCTGGGATCACACGCGTGAGCCACCGAGCCTGACCAAAAAAATTTTTATTGACATTTTCAGTTCTATTATATTCCTGGAAAAATATACCTATTGTTTTGTTATTGTTACTAATTTTGTAGAGAGCTTCAAAAAGTTGCATTATTTGTTTATTTTGCAATTATCTTGTCAAGAATGTCTTATTTAAAATTTCTGGGCTGCTTGGACTTGCTGAGAAGGAGGATCACTTCTGGTGTTTCTTCACAAATGAAAGGAAGAGATTGAAGACCTTGAAATAAAGAAAGAAATGGAACATACGAAGGCAAGGCATTTGATAATTACATGGTGCTATGACATTGAAATTACAGTACTAAGACTAGTAAATACAAGTAATACATAGTTGGTCTCTATGTAATCACATCTATTTTTAACCTGTTCAAACTTTATTAAATGCCTTGGGAAAATACATTAAACATAGTAACCCATGTAAAGATTAAATGCAATATATATGTATAAGGTTTTTGAGAAGAGTAAAACTGCATAAACTATAAGTATAATTATTTTAATATTAGTATAGGCTATACATATACCCTTCCAGAAATTTTTAATTTTACAGCAATATTTTTAATTCCTAACCAGCTCATGCTATGATATAGTTTTGATATTAATACCCTCCAAATCTCATGGTGAAATTTAATCTTCAGTGTTGAAGGGAATGCCTAATGGAAGATGTTTGGATCATGAGGCCAGAACTTGCATGAATGTCTTGGTGATATCCTTGAAGTAATGAGTGAGTTCTTGCTCTACTATTAGGTTCTGTGAGAACCGATTTTTAAAAAGAGCTTGGCATCTCCCTCTCCTCTCTTTTGCCTCCCCTCTCGTCATGTGGTCTCTGCACATATTAACTCCCCATTGCCTTGTGTCATGAGTGGAAGCATCCTGAGGCCCTCACCAGAGCTATGCTTCCTGTACAGCATGGTAAACTGTGAGCCAGGACAGGTGCAGTGACTTACACCTGTAATCCCAGCACTTTGGGCAGATGACTTGAGATCAGGAATTTGAGACCAGCCTGGCCAACATGGTGAAACCCTTTCTCTACTAAAATTAGCTGGATGTGGTGGCACACACCTGTAATCCCAGCTATTCAGGAAGCTGAGACTCAAGAATTACTTGAACCCGGGAGGTGGAGGTTGCAGTGAGCTGAGATCGTGCCACTGCACTCCAGCCTGAGTGGCAGAGTGAGGCTCTGTCAAACAAACAAACAAACAGACAAAAACAAAACAAAACAAAAAACAAGAACTGTGAGTCAAATAAATATCTTTCCTTTATAAATTGATTAATTGCTCAGGTATTCCTTTATAACAACACAGAGTCAGACAAGTTACTTCACATATTATAAGCAGTATTGACATGTGGAAAGGTTATAATTTTGATGCAAATATTAAAAAGATTTTTAGGAAAATTTGCAAATCTCAAACTGTGGCAGAAACATTAGTAATTCACTATTACAATAAAACAGAAATCACTTACATATAGATTATATGATTATAAATATCTAGGTTGATTTCATTCTTGGATCAAATTTTACTGTTCTATTTAAGACATAAATTTATCACTGGAAATATATTATTTTCTGTAAGAAAACCAGAATGGTTTACTAATACATTTTGGGGGCATATTTGATATTTATTAATAAAGGTTCTCTGTGAAGTAATGTGATATTAGACTATTTTTATTGCAAACTCTGTTTTTAGCTTCTCAACAAATGGCATATGTTAACCCTGAGGAAAAATTTTTTAAATTCTGTCAATTTGGGTTTTTAATCCTTATTTATCTCCTAAATGCATATTTTTCCTTGAGTATCAAGATTCTTAAAACTTTTACTACTAAAATATATTTTACTAAAGTAATTATAAAGAAATACAAATTTGTTTAAGAGTGATAAATATTTTATAAGTTAAGAATTATTATATATCATTAGTTCATTCCATTATATTAATTATATTTGCATAAGTATATAAAAAATGAGAAAAAATAGGTAGAAAGTATAATAGGTAGAAAGTATTAAGTGCAGCCGTGTATTTAATTAAAAGATATTGCTATAGCTCTTACAAATCCAAATGGGTAATATTAAATAAATAAACACCACCTGTGCATAGAAAAGAATTTTAATAATTAAAGTATATTACTTTTCCCTATGATCACAAGTGTTTCTTGTTGTTGTTCTTGTTGTTGTTGGTTTTCCAAAATATGTTAAGATAACCAAAGAAACTTTTTTAAAAGTCTCAGCAGTTATGTTTTTAACTCAAGGATAATGAATAAAACAATTTTTATTTTTAGTTTATGTTCTAAGCAATGAAACAGTCGAACAATTGAATCATATTAATTACAGAGTTGCTGGATCTAATTTTAAAATAAAAAGTATAATTGAAGTCACTATTTTTCTCTCAATTTTATTTGTTTGGAATGTGTAGAACAGGGAAGTTTTAAAATAATATGGCTTTAAAGTCCTCAAAAATAGGGTTAATAATATTCAATTTTAAGTATTTTCTTAATCATATTTATAATTAACATTTATATTTTTGACCCATTATTTCATTATTGTATAAATTTTTTACCAGTCATATTCTCTACTCTTGAGTCATCTCAATTGGGAAGCAATTTGGATCAACAGCAGAGGTTCAGACCTTAGGGTACTGAGCCTGACTGCTGCTGCACAGGTGATCTATGAACTCATGCATAACTTCACCAATGTGTGTGTGTGTTCCTCATTACCTTGTGTAATTTATGGGGACTTGTCTAACACACACTTAGTAGAGTTTATCTCTCATACAACACAATCACATAATGCCCAGTTTGGGGTATTTTTGTTTTAAATTCCTTCAGTTGTCCTTGTGATCTCAGCTGGCATTCTTCTTCCTAGAATTAAACAAACAAACAAACAAAAATCATGTGACCAAATAAATACACATTTAAGTAACCAAAAATGACACAGATTTGTTGAAATGGAAATCAAAAGTCTAGAGAAAGTGTTTTTCAAATGTATTTATTTTAAAATGATATCTAAAATTGCATTTATTGTGTGCAACATGATGTTTCGCATTATAAATATATTGTGGAATTGTTAAATACAGCTAATTGAAAAGTGCACCCACACAGTTAAAATCTTTGTGGTTAGGTTCCTAGGTATTTTATTCTCTTTGAAGCAAATGTGAATTGGAGTTCACTCATGATTTGGCTGTCTGTTTGTCTGTTACTGGTGTATAGGAATGCTTGTGATTTTTGCACATTCATTTTGTATTCTGAGATCTGCTGAAGTTGCTAATCAACTTAAGGAGATTTTGGGCTGAGACAATGGGGTTTTCTAAGCATATAATCATGTCATCTGCAAACAGGGACAATTTGACTACCTCTTTTCCTAATTGAACACCCTTTATTTCTTTCTCCTGCCTGAATGCCCTGGCCAGAACTTCCAGCACTATATTGAATAGGAGTGGTGAGAGAGGGCATCCCCGTCTTGTGCCAATTTTCAAAGGGAATGCTTCCTGTTTTTGCCCATTCCTCAAGGACCTAGAACTAGAAATACCATTTGTCTCAGCCATCCCATTACTGGATATATACCCAAAGGATTTTAAATCACGTGCTATAAAGACGCATGTACACATATGTTTCTTGTGGCACTATTCACAATAGCAAAGACTTGGAACCAATGCAAATGTCCATCAATGATAGACGGGATTAAGATAGTGTGGCACATATACACCATGGAATACTATGCAGCCATAAAGAAGGATGAGTTCACGTCCTTTGAAGGGACGTGGATGAAGCTGGAAACCATCATTCTGAGCAAACTATCACAAGGACAGAAAACCAAACACTACATGTCCTCACTCACAGGTAGGAATTAAACACTTGGACACAGGGTAGGGAACATCACACACCAGGGTCTGTCGTGGGTTGGGGGTAGGGAGGAGGGATAGCATTAGGAGATATGCCTAACGTAAATGACGAGTTAATGGGTGCAGCACACCAACATGGCACATGTATACACATGTAACAAACCTGCACGTTGTGCACATGTACCCTAGAATCTTGAGGTATAATAAAAAAAAGACAAATTTTGTGGTTAGGAAAATTAACATCACTCTCTTAGCATTTTTCAGTATGCAATATATTGTAATTAACTACAGTCACCATTCTGTACAGTGGATCTTGCCAACCTATTCCTCCTATCTAACTGTAAATCTGTATCAATTGACCACATTCTACTCAATCTTCACTCCTCCCGACCTGTTGTAGCCTCTAGTAAACATGGTTCTACTCTCTGTTTGGATAAAGTCAACTTTTTAAGATTCTTCATATAAGTGGGATCATGCAGTATTTTTCTTTCTGTTCCCGGCTTATTTCATTTAACACAAGTTTTCCAGGTTCATCCATGTTGTCACAAATGACAGAATTTCCATTTTTTTTATGTCTAATCATTATGTTGAGGAGAGAGTTCAAGTCCCACGTTTATTGCAGCAGATAAGTTATATAATCAACATAAGTGTCCCTCAAATGATAAATGGACAAAAAAATTAGGCATATACATATCCATGCACATACAATTGGACACTAATCAGCTATAAAAAATTCTATAGGAAAATAAATAGTAATATTGTATAAAGGCATCTTTTGTTGAAGAACATTCAGCTGCTTGCCTTTTTAAGGAGGTTTTCAGTCTGGAAGCCTTTCACATAGCCATATGCATTAAATATACATGGGAGTTTAGTATAGGTAAAATTTTCCGTAAACCTAATGTCAGGTGATGTAAAATCCAGATGAAGCTCAGCTTTCAATATCTCAATCACAGTAACACAGAAAAAGAAAACTATTCAAAATTGGAAAGAGGCACAGTAGTATATTAATGGTGAAGATCGGTTTATTTGTTAGCTTTAGTCTCTTTATTGTATTCCTCATTTCTTGTCTAACCTGGGGCCCCAATTCCATAGGTATTTTTCAAATATATAGGTTATGGAGGGCTAGATAGTTTATGATAGTAACTGATAGGCAGAAATGTAAAAATGTACAAGAAGGATCTGCAGAAACTGTGGTAGCATAATAATGTAGCAATTCAAAATGATAACTTACTATGATTAGAATTTTAAGAGGGGCATCAGCAAAGTGGCTGACTAGACTTACCTTATGCTCATATTCCTCATAAAAAACAACCAAAAGAAGAAAAAAAAACCATGATATTTTTATTAGAGTGACTGAAGAAGTATACTAGAGAGAACTAGGAGAACAGTGAAATCTCAGAGAACAGTGATCACAAAAGCCTAGGATAGGACCATAAAGAAGGGAGCAAGGTATTCTTCCTCTGCCACACTGTCTCTCTTGCTGGAATTGGCTTGAAGGCAGAAGGGACTTCTTACTGAAGATCTCTAGATATAATAGACATCCCTAGTGGTTTTTGTTGTTGCCATGAATGCTAGCAATTTCTGCTTCATTAGAGTTCCCAAGCTCTCAAAGTCCCCAGATACTGTTTGGAGAGTAGGTGAGAATTCATGCAGCTACATTGCCTCAAAGTAGAAGTCTGCCTTCAGCACCCCTGATTCCCACATCCTAAGCTGCTATGGCCCAGTGCCATCTTGAAACAGAAACCACTACTAGAGTGTGTCCTATCCTAGGGGCTAGGAGCAACTGACCCTCTCCATACGTAAGGTTTCAGTATAATTTTCCCAGATTCACACAAGTGCCTGTAATACCACTTCCCCAGCTGCCTGGAGCCTAGGACAGATGAAAGGATCAAGACCCCAGCCTCTAAACCTATGCAACATACCACTACCCCAGTGAACTGGTGGGCCTGCATAGTACAGAAGTCACTAGTCAGCCCAGCCTGCTGCACATATACATGTCTACTTAGCCCAGCACCAGGTCCTATAACTGGCATAGCCTCACCCCAGATTGCTTCAGATACACCCAGGCCTGCTGCATCCTAATCCACTCATGTACATACCAACAGCCAGTCAGTGGCTAGACAGACTGTGGCAAGCCCAAAGAGCTCCCACGGCATCTGCATCCTCCTGCATCTGGTTTCACAGCCATCTGGGGCAGCCTCATCCCTGCAGAGAAACTGTCACAATGCCACATGGCCCAGTCATGCCTACTTACCCTCATTCTTAGCCTGACAGCTGTCTAGGAGTGACCCTTCTCCTGAAGACAGACCACAAGAAGGCCACCAGGTACTGCTATGCCTGCACACACTCAGCCCAACATCCAGTCTGGTGGCAGTCCTGTCCCCCAATAGACATAGTTACAGTCTTCAGGTTGGCTATGCTATGTGTGTTCAAGCCTGGCCCAGCAGTCAGCTTGTGGGCAGCCACAGCCCACCCAGAGGGCCACAAAATAGCCTTTTGGCCATTTGCGTCTGCAAGCACCTGACATGACAATCAGCCTAGCTTCTGCTCCCAATGAAACAATTCCACTGCCATCACAAACTCCTGAATCTTAAGTCACTGGGGCAATTATAGTCTTCACTGAAGATTACACCTAATGAAACTGCACGGGGAGACCTCACTACTGAATCAAAACCACAGTCAATTCATTATATGGATAGGAACATCCAGATTAAAAAGCTCAAAGGTATATAATTGGATTAAAACCAAAAGAATCCTCTCTAAGGCACATTATACTCAAGCAATAAAGAGTTAAAGGCAAAGAAATAATTCTAAAAATAGCAAAGGAAAACAATCAAGTCACACATGAGGAAATTTCCATCAGACTCAAAGAAGATTTCTTAGCAAAAACCTTACAGTCTAAGAGAGAATTAGGACATTATATTTAAAGTACTAAAAAAAAAAAAAGTCAGCCCAAAAGACTATATCCAGCAAAGCTATGCTTCAGAAACGAGAGATAAATGAAGACCTTTCCAGCCATGAAATAGCTGAGGGAATTCATCAGCACTTGACCAGCCTTAGAAGAAATGATTGAGAGTGCTACAACTGAAACAAAAGGACGATAATAATTAACATAGAAACATGTGAAAGTATAAAATTCACTAGTAAAGGAAAATTCGTAGATCTAACTCAGAATATTCTAGTAATAATCCTCAAACTATCAAAAGTTAAAGACAAAGAAATAATTCTAAAAACAGCAAGACAAAAACATTAAGTCACACATAGGAAGTTTCTGTTAGACTAAGAGAAGTTTCCTCAGCAGAAACCTTACAGTCCAAGAGGTTTCATTTTGCTTTGTTTTGTTTTCTGTCAAAACATTCTCCGTTTTAAATATTTTATCTCAATAGTTTTTGAGGAAAGGGTGGTTTTTGGTTACATAGATAAGTTCTTTAGTAGTGATTTTTGAGATTTTGGTGCACCTGTCACCCAAGCAGTGTATACTATACCCAATATTTAGTCTTTTATCCCTCATCCACTTCCCAGTCTTCTCTTCAGTCCCCCAAATCCGTTATATCATTCTTATCCCTTTGATCCTCATAGCTTAACTCTCACTTATAATTGAGAACATACAATGTTTGATTTTTTATTCCTAGGTTACTTTATTTAGAATAATGACATTCAACTCCATCCAGGTTGCTGTGAATATCATTATTTCATTCTGTTTTATGGCTTAGCAGTATTCCATGGTGTATATATACGATATTTTCTTGATCCACCCATTCTTTGAGGAATACTTAGGTAGGTTCCATATTTTTGTAGTCACTGACTGTGCTACTATAAACATGTATGTGCATGTGTCTTTTTCATATAATGACTTATTTTCCCTTGGACAGATACCCAGTAATGGAATTGCTAGATCAAATGGTGTTTTTACCTTTAGTTCCTTAAGGAATCTCCATGCTGTCTTCCACAGCAGTTATACTAGTTTACATTCTCACCTGCAGTGTAAGAGTTCCCTTTTTACCACATCCACACCAACATACACTATTTTTGCATTTCTAAATTATAGCTATTCTTTCAAAAGTAAGGTGGTATCTTATTGTGGTTTTAATTTTCATTTCCCAGATAATTAGTGCTCCTGAACATTTTTTTCCTATGTTTGTTGTCTACTTTTTTGTCTTCTTTTGAGAATTGTCTATTTATTTAAACATCATGCCATCCAATAATTTTAAATACACACCCTTTCAACTGCATATGGAACAGTAGCCAGGAGAGATCACAACTTGGTCGCATAACAAGTCGAAACAAATTTAAGAAGATAGAGATTATAATCTCTTTTCAGACTTTCATGGTATAAAACTAGAGATCAACACACACACACACATGCGTGCACACACACACACACAAAAGCCCTACAGGTTTACTGTGCTATGCAAAATGTTCAATACTTTAATATGAAAGTTTGAAGTCAAAATGCCTAAAAACAACAGGTACAATTAATGACTAAAAAAAGTACTTAAAACAACACAAATATAAATTTAGTTTGAGGGAGGAAAAAGTGTATAGTATGCCGGGCGCGGTGGCTCAAGCCTGTAATCCCAGCACTTTGGGAGGCCGAGACGGGCGGATCACAAGGTCAGGAGATCGAGACCACCCTGGCTAATACGGTGAAACCCCGTCTCTACTAAAAAATACAAAAAACTAGCCGGGCGCAGTGGCGGGCGCCTGTAGTCCCAGCTACTCGGGAGGCTGAGGCAGGAGAATGGCGTGAACCTGGGAGGCGGAGCTTGCAGTGAGCTGAGATCCGGCCACTGCACTCCAGCCTGGGCGGCAGAGCGAGACTCTGTCTCAAAAAAAAAAAAAAAAAAAAGTGTACAGTATTTTTGTAGAATAACATTTAAGTTGATTTTAGCATAAAATAAACCATTTTAACTACAGGATTCTTTATGTTATCCTCATTGAAATCACAAAGAAAAAAATTACAGCATATATGCAAGAAATAGAAAGGAAACAAAACTTAGAACTACAGAAAAACACTAAATTACAGAAATAAACCCTAAAAGAGAAAATTAAAAAAAAAAAAAAGGATCTACCAACCAAAAAACACTTAACAAAATAGCAAGGCTAAGTCACTATCTATCAATAATAACCTTGAATGTCAACAAGCAAAATTATTCAATTAAAAGATATAGAGTGAATGAATATAAAAACAAGACCAAACTATATCATGCCTACAAGAAACTCACTGCATGATTACAGGTAAACATAAACTGAAAGTGAAGAAAGAAAAAAGATATTCCATGAAAACAGAGCCAAAGGGAACAGGGTTAGCTATATGTATTTGAGATAAAACAGACTAGGTCAAAAAGAATAAAAGAAAAAGAAAATCATTATATGATGACAAAGGGATTAATTCAGTAAGAAGATATGATGATTCTAAATATATATATACTCAACAGTGGAGCATCCAGCTAAATAAAGCAAATATTATTAGACTAAACAGAAATACAGACTACAATACAATAATAATAGGGGATTTTAACACTCTCCTTTGAACAATGGACAGAATATAGAGACAAAAATTCAACAATCATCAGACTTAAACTTCACCATGGACCAAATAAAGCTAACCAATATTTACAGAACGTGCCATCCAACAGTTAATTCTTCCTGACTGCATATGGAACATTATCTAGAGTAGATCACAACTTAGTTCACAAAACAATAAGCACGTTTAAGAAGACAGAGATTCTATAAAGTCTCTTTTCTGATTTCAACTGTATAAAACTAGAGATCAATGCAGAAAAACTTCAGAAACTTTACAAATACATGAAAATTAAACAATATGGTCCTAAACCATAAAGAAATCTCAATGAAGAAATGAAAAAGAAAATGAAAAATTTCCGTGAGACAAGCAAGCATGGAAACACAGTATACTCATAACTATAAACATAGTAAAAGCAGTTGAGAGAACTTTATATTAATAAGTAGAAAAACAAGAATTAAACCCAAAATTCTTCTGGTAGAAGAAAATAAATAATAAACCTAGGATAAAAATAAACAAAATAGAGACTAAAAAATTTCAAAATATCAACAAAATAGAGTTGGTTTTTTGAAAACAAACTAAATTGACAAAGCTTGAGCTAGACCAACAAGTGAAAAAGAAAAGAAAAGATTCAAATAAAATTAAAGATGAAAAACAGAGACTTCACAACTCATACCATAGAAATACAAAGGATCATAAGAGACTATTATGAACAACTATATGCCAAAAAGTGATAACCTAGAAAAAAATGAATAAATTCGTGAAAACAACTTACCAAGATTAAATTTAAAGCCATATAAAATCTGAGCAGACCAATAACAAGTCAAGAAATTGAATCAGTAGTAAAACATCATCCAAAAATTTCAAACACCTACCGTCAACTGATTTTCAATAAAAATGCTGAAAACAAACACTGGAGAAACGGCAGTGTGTTCAATAAATGATGCCAAAAATATTGGATATCCATATATAAAAGAATGAGACTAGAGCACTACCTCTAACCACATACAAAATCAACTCACAATAGATTAACTGTTTAAACAATCAAGCAGAAGCCATGACAGTACTAGAAGAAAACAGGTAAAATGCTCCATGAGATAAGGATGAGCAAGGATTTTAAAAATAAGGTCTCAAAAGTATAGACCACAAAAATTAAAACTATACAAATGGAATTACATCAAATTAAAAAGCTTTTGTACAGACAAAGAAACTCTTAATGTAGTGAAAAGATAACCTACAGAATGGAAAAAAAAAATTGCAAACTCCAAATCTGACAAGGAGTTAATATTCAGAATTCATACGAAAATAAAGCAACTCAACAGCAAAAATAACACAATTTTTAAATGAGGAAAGGCTTTAGATATTTCTCAAAATAAGAACAGAGAGCTGATAGGTATAAGAAAAAATTCTCAACATCTCTCATCAACAGGGAAATGCAAATCAAAGACACAATGAGATATCGCCTCACTTCGGAGAGAATGGCTATTATTAAAAATAAATAAATAAAATGAGTGCTGGTGATGATGTAGAGAAAATGGTAAACTTACACACTGTTGAGATTATAAATGAATGTAGCCATTATGGAAAACAGTATGGGAGTTCCTAAAAAATGTTTTGTTTCTAAGAACTACCATGTGATCCAACAATCCCACTCCTGTGTGTATATGCAAAGGAAATGAAACCAGTGTGTCAAGGAGATATTTGCCCTGCCATATTTATTGTAACACTATTTACTATAGTCAAAATATTGAATCAACCTTTGTGTCCAACAGTGGATGAATATGTAATATAAAGAAAATATGGGATATACACAATGAAATATTATTTAGCCATAAAAAAGAATGAAATCTTAACATTTGTGAAAACATGAAGAAAATGGATGACATTAGTTAAGTGAAACAAGCCAGAGGCATAAAGACAAATACCGCATAATCTCATTCACATGTGGAGTACAAAGAAAAAAAAAGTTGATGTCATAACAGCCGATAGTAGAACAGTGAGCACCAGAGACTAGGGAAGGAAGGGGAGAAGGGAGGATAGTAAGAGTCTGGTCAAAGGCTACAAAGTTACAATTACACAGGATAAATAAATTCTGGTGTTCTATTTCACTGTGCCATGACCATAGTTAACAGCTGAATAGTATGTACTACAAAATAGCTAAAAGGGAGCTTTTGGATGTTCTCACCACAAAAAATAATAAATGATTGAGGTGATGGATACACAAACAGCCCTGATTGGAGCATTATGCAATGTAGATATGTCAAATAAAATTACACCGCACCCAATAAATACATATAATTACAATTGGTCAATTAAAATCTGGAAAACTTTTTTTGAAAAGAATTCTACAGCATTTTAAATGAGTAGTGGCATATTTTTCAATGTGCTTGACAATAAGGATTCCAGAGCAATTTCTGATTTTTAAACTGAACTTTTACATCTGTAGAAGTTGAATAAATGTTTAAAAATTGACTCTAAATAAAGGTGTCAGATAACATAATATTGTCTGATGCTTTAAGGCAAATTTGATTAGCAGTTACTTCATTGTGATCTTGATAAATCATCACATTGAAAGCAGATGTGCTTTTCAGTAAACCTAAATTTAAATTTTTCAATCCTTTTCTTTATTCTAAACTGTGTATATCAAAGGCATTCAATTTTATACAAATAAAGGTATTTAATTGCATAAACTAAACAGTTTTTGATTTAACTAAGCATTCTAAACTACAATGAGACCAAATTTGAATGTGAATTGCTATACCTTTGAAGAATAGCTATATCATTAATCTGTAATCAGCCATTGACATATTCATTTGTTCAAGGGACCAGCTGTTGGTAGGGCAATTTTCATAAAATTAGAAATCAATGTTATAGCCATATGCAGTGTTTGATTCCACACAGAAGGAAATTAGTAATGAAACTAGAGTTTACTTCATAAAAAGATGACATTCATGCAACCTTAACCCTTTACACAAATAAACTTGAAGTTAAGAATGTTTTATTCTCAGAAATGCTTATTTTCACTTTCTAACATATGTTCTAAAAGTGTTTACGTTTTGTAGAAAAGTAATATCAGAAAAATATAACTGCAGAGATAAAAATGAGTTAATATATGTGTCCCTAGTAGGAGTACCTGTGACTAGAAAAAAAAAAAAAATTGTAAGAAAAGTAAAACTCCCCATTACGGGTTATTTTGTGATGAGAAGATACTATAATTATCATAATACCAATTGAGTTTTCATCCAAAATACTAAATATAATTATTTGGGTGTACATATAATGTTAACTAATTTGTATAATTTATGCAAACCAAAGATAACATATCTAAATAAAAAATAATTTAGAAATAGAAATTATTTTGATCAATTGAGTCAACATCAGGTGATTGAATTATGTGTGTTGTTACAGAAAATAAACAGACATTTTTGCTGACTACTTTTACTGCCTTGACTGAGGAAATCATAATCAGATGCTTGTAAAAGTGACAATCAGTTATCCAAATATATTTTGTAATAAGAAGTATGAATACACACATGTGTCATCATATATATAATATATATATCATCATATATATCATATATATACACATATATATATAATTTAAAAGTTAGTGCTCTTGTCTGCACCATCGTCTTCTCCCCTTGAGGTTCAGTTCCCTCATTTGTAAAATGGGTATGGTTGTAATACCTACCTCACAGTTTATTGCAAGAGCTACAGAAAGCATTGCACGGTAGAGTGCAATTGGATTTTATCATTCTATTCCTTTGCAAAATATCATCGAATTTAAAAAAATCTATGGTATCTAGAATAATGTTCTTCACAGAATTATTAATGAAGGAATACACATTGTTTAGGTTACATGTTGTTTGAAGTAATTTTATTTCAATGCAAAGTATGAACGAGTATATACCTCTGACTTTGTTTTTGTTTTGGTGGGTGTCAGGAACTCAGCTCAGCTGGAAAAGAGTTGAGCCACCAGAGAGTTGGCTACTGTCAGAGTAACCAATTAAAGCAACAAGCCTAAAAATGGAAGAGAATCAGATAATCCTTTAATCCTTATATATATATACACACATCTTAATATATACATCTTAATCCATATGTATATGTCTATATATATCCTTTAATCAATGGGATTCATTGCTTTTATAAAGGTACACAAAAATGTGTTTTAAAGTGGCAATAAGTCCATCTTTTTGTGTCTATCCATAGCCTATATCCCAACTACAATGCAGCTTTATTAATGAGCCAACTGATCAAGTCCTGGGATAGATGGGGCAGGAAAATGTGAACACTCATACTGTATATAATCCCATTCCCCTGTTATTACAGATCCCTCTGAAGTGGGAAATTTAAGAAAAATATTACAGGAAGAAAAATGTTCATATCTGGTGCCTAGTTATAAATAAGTTTTTCCAAAATATTCTAACAGAAACGTTTTGTTTCAATCTTGTAATTTGGTAATTTTAACTTCCTTAGTAAGACTATGATAATAAATTAAGCAAACAAACAAAAATATAGGTGTAAATTATTATTCATTTGTTCCATGCAGATGAAGAGTTTGTTTCTTCCCCTAGAATCTGAACACACTTGTGACTGCCTGGATTGATAAAACATGGTTTTTCTGAATTTTAACAAACTGTGTTCTATACTCCACTTAAATATAAAACCTATGAGATAAGGGATATTTTCTGTCTTTCCACACAGCTATGTATCTGATAATCAGCCCAGCAACTGGCAAATTTTAGATCGTGAATATAAACTTATTGAATAAATAAAAAAGCAAGTGGGTGAGGATCATAGATGTGGCTCTCAATAAGGAAGCATTTCCCTTTTAAAAAACTGAAACATATTTATATTTCCAATATAGGTGATTCTTCAAAAACGTTCAAATGAATATATTAACTTTAAGCCAGAATGGTATTGATATGGGAATGAATGGGAAGGGAAGAGTGTGGTCCCTTTAAATGATATGGAAGCCAGGAACGGAAGTGCAGAGCAGAGGAGGGCATGGTCCCTGGCTAGGGCTCCACCTTCAGGGACCTCGGTGAGGATAGGCATTTCCTGCCCAAATGTTGCATTTTCCAAGACCACCCTGGCCCACCATGCCCCCATCCTGGGCCTATAAAAACCCAAGACCCTAGCAGGAAGACACATAAGTGGCTGGACGTCATGAGGAACACATTGGCGGCAGAAGGCTCAAGCTGCTGGTTGTTGAGAGCACTCCAGCTGAAGATGTTAAGAGCACTCCAGCTGAAGAGCACATCTGCACACTGGCAGGCCATCCACAGGTGGGATGAGGCAGAGTTTCCCGGGGCTACTGGAGGAGAGCTGGCCCAACTCCAGGGGAAAACCATCTCCCTTCAGGCTCCCCCATTAGCGGAGACCCTTGCACTCATTCTCCAAGCCCGCATGTGACCTGATTCTTCAGGTACACCAAGGCAAGAAACCCTGGGATACAGAAATCCCTCTGTCCTTGTGATAAGGAAGGGGGTTTAATTGAGCTGGTTAATACAAGTTGCCTATAGATGGCAAACTAAGAGAGCATCCTGTAACATACACCCGCTGGGGCTTCAGGAGCTGTAAACATTCATCTCTAGACCTTGCCATGGGGTTGGAGCCACACAGCCTGCCTGCCTGTATGCTCCCCTAGAAGTTTGAGGAGCAGGGCACTGAAGAAGCAAGTGACACCTCCATTAGACGTCCTGCTAGGGGGAAAAGGAAACCTTTCTCATTTCAGTATGTTATTTTAACATCCCATTTGTTTCAAAAATGTCATTGAATTTTACAAAATCTATTGTATCTGCAATGAAGTTTTTCATGGGCATATTAATGAAGTAATATACATTGTTTCCTTTACACGTTGTTACTAATAGAAGTAATAGTATTTCAATACAAACTATGAAAAGGTGTATACCTCTGAATTTGTTTTTGTTTTGGTAGGTGTCAGAAACTCAGCTCAGCTGGAAGAAATTGACCTACCAGGTATCAGAGTAGCAATTAAAGCCACAAGCCAAAAATGAAAGAGAATCCTTTAAGTGCTTACCTTGATGGTGTAAGTGAGGGTCCAAAGAAATGCCAATTCCTTCTGTTCCATTTTTACCTATGGGTTGTGGATTGAAATAACCATTGGACCACGAGGAGGGACTCTGAAGAGAGGTATGTGACAGAGCAGGGCCTGGGGTGGAAATCTGCTGGGTGCTGAATCAGAGCGGAGAAAATCATCTTTGTTTTCTCCCTCCGCCACCCATATGGAGGCCTCAGCAGAGACATCTGAAGAGACTCCTGCTGGGCCTCAAAGAAACTCTAGAAATGAAGCTGCTGGGATATTTCACAGGCTAACATTCACTTGATAGAAAATACAGGCGATAAAGGAAAATTTAAATGACACCATGAAGAAATCATTAGACAAACTCGGAAAGTTGAATATTCTACAGGACACGTCTTTTCAACAAGATAGTGTCTGGGGGGAAATAAAGACACTGTGTTCATTCTATTCTAGTTGAAAAGAAATTTGAGAGACATAATAGGTAACTCAGTGATTGATTCTTTAGTGGATCTCATTTTGAATAGCATAGAAAACTTTTCTGGGACTGAGTATCAGATAATATCAGAAGGTTATGTCAATTTTGTTAGATGTGATACTAACGTGTCTGGAATTGGTGGGTTCTTGGTCTCGCTGACTTCAAGAATGAAGCCTGGGACCCTCACGGTGAGCGGTGAGCGTTACAGTTCTTCAAGATGGTGTCTCCAGAGTTTGTTCCTTCAGATGTTGACATGTGTCCAGAATTTCTTCCTTCTGGCGGGTTCGTGGCCTTGCTGATTTCAGGAATGAAGCTGCAGACCTTCGTGGTGAGGGTTACAGCTCTCAAAGCCTGCCTGTCTGGAGTTGTTTGTCCCTCCCGGTGGGTTCATGGTCTCGCTGGCTTCAGGAGTGAAGCTACAGACCTTTGCAGTGAGTGTTACAGCTCATAAAGGCAGCACAGACCCAAAGAGTGAGCAGCAGAAAGATTTATAGCACAGAGCCAAAGAACAAAGCTCCCGCCTGGGCCTCTCCCTCCACACCTCCCGCCCCCGCCAGCAGAGAGCGCTGGCTCTGGCCTCCGCCAGCCCCAGAGAGCGGCCCCCATGAGGCCGAGTCGGAGGAGGCCCTGAGAGTGAGTGAGGGCTGCTAGCACGTTGTCACCTCTCACTAATAGTGCAGTTTCTTGAGAAATGTCCTTGTTTCCAACATATGAAATGTTTAGAGATAAGATATTATAAAGTAATTTACTTTAAAATACTTCAGAAAAAAATACAAACTATGGCAAAAAGATTAACAATGGCTAAATCTAAGTTATGGCTATATGATTCTTTTTATATTTTGTTTCTTTGAAAGAGTAAAAAAAGAGTCGTGGTTAAAAAAAAAAAAAAAGAAAGAAATGGAGGTGCTGGAGATAGGAGTTTAAATATGGAAAGAGTGTCATCTGCCAAATCTCCTGAGTCCTTGACTGCAACTCCCTTTAGAGACTGCAAAGCGCTGACTGTGCACCAAGTCTGTTCCAGAGAAGGTGGCTATCTTCCTTGAGGACTGTCAGGTAAAGCCTCTGCAATTGCCTGTGGCTGGGTCTGAAAAATCATGCAGGTTTTTTACCAAGAGCCAGACTCCTCAGTAGTGAGCCAGGCCTGTTAGATTACGATATATTTTTCTAACTTATGCAAAAATATCAAATTGCCTTTTAGTGTAGTCCTAACAATGACTAAATCTTTATTTACATGTCAAATACAATACCATTTTTGAATGTTTAGTGTCCTACCTGTTACTTTTAAAATAACTGAGAGTACGTCATGAATTCAATTTAATGGCTGATGCATTTGAACAAAGTAAGTTTGGCACAAGATGTTATATTGCTTAGCATTTTGCTTTACAATGTATCACAATTTACAAAATTATCAAATTGTAGCACTTTTTACTCTTTTGACTTTAGAAAAGTGAGATGTGTCCATTGAAAAAAGAGGAATATCTAAATGTTGTCCAAAAGAAACTGATTGAAAATCCATTTTAATGTGATCTTAAATTTTAAAACCATAACCTTCTCTATACAATGTCAAGTATTTCTGCCATTAGTTTTATTTATTTATTTTGTTAATATTATTTTAGACTCAGGGGTTACATATGCTTGTTTGTTATATGGGAATTACATGCATAATGGAGGAGATTGGGCTTCTAGTATCTCCGTCACCTAAATATTCAACATTGTACACTATAGGTACATTTTCAACTCTGGACCCTCTTCCTACCTCCCTCCTTTTGGAGTCCCCAGAGTCTATTGTCTCCATCTTTATATGTGTACTCATTGTTTAACTCCCACTTACAAGTGCGAACATGAGATATTTGATTTTTTGGCTTCTGAATTAGTTCTCTTACAATAACCTAAAAAGCTTCATTCATGTAGCTGTAAAGGACATTATTTCATTCTTCTTTATTGCTGGGTAATACTCCATTGTGTATATATACCACATTTTCTATATCCAGTCCCTTATTGGTGGACACTTAGATTGAATCCATGACTCTGAAATTGTGAATAGTATTGCAATAAATATATGGTGTGCAAATGTCTTTTTAAATATAAAGATTTCTTTTCCTTTGGGTAGATACCCAGTAGTGGGATTTTTGGGTCAAACAGGAGTTCTATTTTTAGTTATTTGAGATATGTCCATATTGTTTTTTGTAGAGGTTGAACTAATTGATATTTTCACCAACAGTCTATAATTTAGATATAAATGTATATGTAATTTACATTAATAGCTTAAAGATACCCTTGTTTTCTACTAGGCAAAAATAACATTCAAAAATGCAGTCCACAATTTTTGCAGTAAACATTAACCTATTTTTGAAAACTCTAAAAAAAGAAATGTTCTTTTTTTCTGCTGTTGTTCTTCATATTATCAAATAATAATTTTTTTACCTGGTCATGTTTGTTCAGTTTGTCTGCATTTACCATTCATTCAACAAATTATTTTTGAGTGTCCACTGTGGCTAGGTACAGTTCTAGGTGTTGGAGAGTTTACAGAGAAGAAGACAAACTAGAGATGTGCAGTTCTCTGACCATAACTGGCAAAACGTTTTCCTCTAAACTGTAAGCCTGATATTTTATATCAGTTCAAATTAGATATCTTAACAGCAGGAAGACTGAGAATTTGAGAAAAATAATCATCCATCAGTTGCTATTAACATTGGCCAGAGTTATCTATCTTTTTTTTATTTCTCATGACTTCCAGATATAAGTAGCAACATGATATTACTGAGCACTGACAGATACAGTATTGATTTTTAATTTGAGGAAAATAGTGGAAAGTGGTGATACATGGCAAGCATATATTGTTCTCAGTAACCATTTTATATATTGTTTTTTAAGTTCAGCAGGAGTAATCACTTTAAAAGGTTATTGTTTTTCTTGGTTTATTATTTATTCCATTCAGCTATTTCTTAATAACCATATTATATGTCACTATCCCTAGCAAATCATTATTAGTTCTAGTATAGCAGAAACAATATCTAATTTTAAATTATTTCCTAAAATATAGTAAAAAATCCACTTTCAATAGCAAGAAAATGCATGTCAAATAAACTAGCTGGATACTTTAAGTACCACCAATGCGTTAAAGTCAGCATTTTCAAATTTTTAATAATTGAAATTAACAAATATACATTTCATATATTTATCATGTACTATATGATGTTCTAAAATGTGTACTAATGCAAAGATGCTCATATTATGCCCACGTTCCTTTTTTCAAACTTATATTTGGTTAATGCGCATTATCACAAGTTATTTTGAAATATTGAGAAAAAAATCACACCAAGTATGAAATTTTGTGATAGTTCAATAAAAGTTAAAAGGTAAATTGTTAGGTGTGGAGTCAAAAGGAAATAAATAATTTTATCATCCTAAACATCAAAATACAGCAAACAAATATTTTTGAGTGTATACAATTGCTAAATTTTACACATATTATTTTCTCTTTTTTCTTAACTGAATCCTCATTAAAACCATGTGGGATGGATTGTATGTCATTCCTAATTTGGAGATGAGTAAACTGCAGCTCACAGTGTTCAAGACACTTGCCCTCTATTACATACAGTAAAAGGGTTGAAGCCACTTTTATCCAATTTCTGTTGGTACTCAGTATTATTTTATGTGTAAACATCTGCTCAGTACACTAGATTCTCAAAATGATGGATAATCCATGCCAATGTAAACAGTTACAGTGTACATATTTCTCCAACTTGTTTTGCAGCTTTTTTCTGCTGTCAAGAGATCTCTTCTGAACTGACAAGATATAGCAGGCATATAGTTCAGAGGAATATACTCACCATAAAAGAAAATAGTGTATCTGAGTTTTTATTGTTGATACTGGTTTAACTATGTTTTAATTTTAGTATAAATTTTTCCTTGAGCTTAGAACATGTATTTCCATTACATAGTTGTAACTGTATGTTATGGTTAAATTGAACAGCATTTATTATGCAGTTCAACTGCATACAATTATTCATTATGGAATAAGATACTAAAAAGATAAGGATGTTCTTCCAGATGTTAAGAAAATTGATAGCAGTGGTTTGTTTGTTTTCCTTCTGGTGTCTGTTTATCAATGAAAGTAGAAGCTAGATATAGAAATACATAATGCATAATAAGTAATACATTGTCTTTGTTTTTAAGTAAATTAACATATAGAGTGGTAGATAGACAAATAGCTAGGTAAATATAAATCAGAGTAAAGAATACAACAATAAGTGGGATGCTATTGAAATACATAGGCTGGAAAACAACCTATATCTAGGAACACATAGAAACATTGACCAAATTATTAATACAAGGTATATATTAGAGTAGTCATTCAGAAAAATGGTTTTGAAGAAAACGGAATAGTATGCATACAGTGTTGTAAGCAAAATAAAATATGACTAATCTTTGGAACTCCAAGAAATTATGTGTGATTGGAGTGCAGATCATGGAAAGTGAGAGTTGAAAGTTGAGGAAGAGGGATCATCATATTTTTAGGGTAGAGAAAGAAAATGTAGAAGATTGAGAAACAGGTAGCAAGGGGCTTTATATTGTGCTAAACAGTATGACTATTTTCTTATGATTAACAGGGAACTTTTGAAGAAGTTTAAATATAAGAGTAACATAATCAAATTTGAGTTTAAAAAAATTACTCTGATGCAAGGTGGAGAATACTTTTGTGAGAGATAAAACTGGGAGCAGAGAGTAATTAATTGACCTGTAATAATTTTAATGAAAGATAATGCCAAACTTAATCAAGGTAGGAATAAAGGATGTCAAGAAATGTAATGGAGGCTGGGTGCTGTGGCTCACGCCTGTAATCCCAGCACTTTGCGAGGTTGAGGTGAGTGGATCACAAAGTCAGGAGTTTGAGACCAGCCTGGCTGACATAGTGAAACCCTGTCTCTACTAAAAATACAAAAAAAATTAGCTGGACATGGTGGTCGGCACCTGTAATTCCAGCTACTTGGGAGGCTGAGGCAGAAGAATTCCTTGAACCCAGGAGGCAGAGGTTGCAGTGAGCTGAGAATGCACTACTGCACTCCAGCCTGGGCGACAGTGCAAGACTCCGTCTAAAACCAAAAGAAAGAAATGTAATGGACTTGAATGATACTCATAACAGAAAGTTCTATGTATGTGGAAATATGATTGAAGTAAAGAATATGGTGATCAGAATCAAGTATCATGTTCTGATTTTCAATTCTGAAAACCCAGTATATGTTTGTTTCAATGACTAAGGTGAGGATGAAAGGAAGAAGAGAAAGTTAGTGGAATGGGATAGACAGAATTTTCTACCTAGCATACTATATTTGGGGAACCTCTAGAACATCTAGTACCGCATATTTAGTTGAAGCTCAGGACAGAGATTTAAGCTGGCAATATATGTTATGAATAGTTAGCCATATCCTATGGTAAGTCCTATGCATAAGTGATTTCAAGTCCTAAATTACAGCAAATTTTAAAGCAATTGATCACCAAATTCAAACCTCTCTTAAGAGAACAACTAAGATTTACCTTGATAACACATAAGTATATGACAAGAAGATGAAGAAAATAGAATAGAAATGTCTGCAAAATTTTGCCTTTGTAGTGAAATGCCTTTTTTTTTTTAATATCACAAAGAGACCATTACTAGACTTCAGAACCCAACTCAAAATCACAAGTCTTAAATTCTATATGCTATATTCCAGACTTGAGTGAAACAAACAAAACAAACAAACAAACAAACAAAAACAACAAAAGAGAAATACTTTTATGGGAAGATTTAATTTATTTCATTAAACTCCATTGACTATAATCTGGAATATGTCTATATATTGAAACTATATATCGATGTATTTAATAAATATGCTAAAAATGCTTAGTCAAAAGCTGAAAACAATTGTCCTAATTCAGATGGATAATTATTTAAAACCAAAGTGGAGAGTTTGGTAGAGAATTTAGAAAGGAAAGCACATTTTAAGTTTTGTCTCTGAATTCTCAATGTCACATCTTCATTTAATTGTTGCTATTTTAATTCAAAATATGGATTCCATCAAAGACCAAGGTATAAAATGAGCTTATTAAAAATGTTTAGTTTGAAAAGAGCAAGGGAATAATAATGAACAATTAAGGAATACTATATTACTGATTAACAGCATATAGCAATTCAGTATTGGATACTAGCTGGGGTGTATGTGTGTGCATGTGTGTTTTGATATGTTGTTTTTATATTTATTCATCTCAAGATATTTTAAATTGTGTCTTTTGATTTCCTTTTTTGACCTATTGCTTGTTCAGAAGCATATCATTCAACTTCCATGTATTTGTAAACTTTTCCAAATTTCTTCTATTACTGTTTATTAGCTGTATTCTATTATCATCAAAAATAAAGCTAGGGGTGGTGACTCATGGTTATAATCCCAGCACTTTGGGAGGCCAGGGTGGTCGGATCACTTGAGGCCAGGAGTTCAGGAACAGCCTGGTCAATATGGCAAAATTCTATCTCGACTAAAAAGACAAAAATTAGCAGGCAAGGTGATACACGGCTGTAATCCCAGCTAGCTGGGAGACTGAGGCAGGAGAATTGCTTGAAACTGAGAGGTGGAGTTTGCAGTGAGCAGAAATTGTGCCACTGCACTCCAGCCTGGGCAACAGATACTCTGTCTCGAAAAAAAAAGAAAAAAAAAACCTGCTTGAGTTCACTCCTGAGACTTGTGTTAGCAGGCCACCTAGCCTTTCTGCTAAGGCACTAGTAGACGTGATGCCTCCCAGACCATTTGGTGGATAGTCTTGATAACAGGCACACGACCAAATGGGGAGGCAGCCAAACACTTCAGGCAACATGGCCATTTCCCTGTCTGAACCTAGAAGCACAATCTGTGGGTCTGCCATCTGCATGTGTGTTTTCACTTTCAGAAAGACTCTGCTCCATGGTCTTGGGCTCCACCAGGGTTTCACAACCTCCTACCTGAATCCCAAGGATCTCACCAAAGCACAAAAATACTTTTCTTTTCTTTTCTTTTCTTTTCCACCACCCTCCCATGGATGAGTGCAGAATTGTTGTTCTTAGAGAATATAAACAGGTGATTGACTATTCTGGTATCTTACCCTCTAATAACTGTAACTTTTTAACATTCTTTTCAATTATTCCTATTATTTCCATTTCTATTGTCTAGGTCCTTTCCTGCTATGTGTCATGCTTTTTTACCTTCCTCACATCTCTGATACTTTCATTTCATGCCTGATATTGTGAATTTTGTGTTACTGAATGTTAGATTTTTTTGAATTCTTTTAAGAAAAGTTGCGATTTTATTGTGAGGCAGTTATTTGAACATAACTTTTCACATTTTGAGAGATTTCCTTTTTTTCATTTTGGATAGATCAAAGAAGCATTGATTTTGTGGCTGGTTTAGCATTGTTACTATGATGTGATTCTTCTGATATTTTTATTAAATATCCCATGTATTCAACCATGTCTATGTACTTTGGCTTTGACATCTCCAACAATTTCTGGTCGTTTTTGAGTTATGAGAATTTTTCAGCTCCTAGGTAATTGTTACTTAACTGGAAGTTCATTTGTGCCTTACATTTCGGAATTACTTGCTACATGTTCACGGATTATTAATCAGACAAAGCCTCTAGTGGACCCCAGCATAGATTTTTGGATAGTTCTTCTGAACTGTTCCTTTTTAATGATACTCTACCCCACACACTTTAGCCTTTTAGACTCCATGATAGCCTAACCTTTGTCTTTACTTCAACAAAACAGCCAGGCTCTCTTTATCTTCCCATTCCTGGAAGTCCAGAACAATGATTTCTTTCTCCTAATAATCATAATGGTGTACTTATTTTTTTAACATCTGAAAATTATTGTTTTGTATTTTAGTGTCCAAATTTCTGGTTATTTAAAGTGAGAGAATAAGTAAATACTCTTATAAAACACAACAGGAGAAAAAAGAGAAAGAAATAATTTTAAATAATTTAAATTATTTTGTCTTACCAATATATGATAAAGTAAGTCCAAGTAGATATATGAATGGGTAATTATAATTAATTAATTGTATTTATAATTATAATTAGTTACTTCTGAATTCCAAGTCAATAGAAATTTGCAGTACCTATATTTTTATAGTAAAGTGCACAAATGTTTCTCCTCAATCTGTTGGTGATCATTTATGATAAACAGATGCATATGTTTTTATATTGCCTGTTTGGACACCACATCTGGTTGTTCACTCTTCATCTGCCTGTCAGTATTCTCCACACATTTGTTATCACCCTGGTCTCCTCTTTCAACAGTGCATGGAATTATACATGGAGTCACTGAAAATGTACTGTAGGTGGGAAAAATAAAAGAGTGGCGATGCCTCTGCTTAGCTCAGAAATTTATTTTTCTCTCAGTTATTCCTTATATTTTATACAGCATTAACTGAGAAAATGTTGATCTCAGTAAATGACAAGTAAAAATTAAAATATATTTTATAACTTTGACTATACAGTATACAAAATTATTTAACTTTTGAAATGTTTAGCTCTACTAATCAGATGGTATTATTTGATATCAATAGGAATAATATAATAAAGTTCATAGGTTTTTCTATAATATGATGCTATTACTTATTTATAAGGAAATTTACACACATTTTCAAGAAAGATACGGTGTGAGCTTGCATGCTTGCATGGATACAGGCAAGAAACGGGTGGTCATATAATTCAATATTAGAAAAGGCTAAACTCGTAAACAATTAATGTGTGCCCTAACTTACAGATTACATTTTTCAGAAATCAAAATAGAAGGCATGCTAAATAATATTTTTATCTACTGACAATAGATTTAAACACAATGTGAATTTATGTCTATTTTCCTTTCTATTTTTTCCCTTGAAAAGCTCAGGAGAAAGCCAATACAAATTTTGTACAACTTTTATGGAAATCACAGAAATGTCTATCTTCACAAAAGTCTCCTGATATTTGTAGTTTAATATTTATTGGGCATATTAGGTACATATTCAATTATTCATTTTAAATAATAGTTTATTTTGATTTTATCCCAAATAAATATTTAAAGCTAGACAATTTGCAAACATTTAATGTATCAATCATTAATAATACATCATAGTTTTATGTTATTTTTTCCTTTTAATTAACTTTTTTCACTAATTTTTACCAGCATTTATTCTATTTACTAAGTTGACAAAAATTCTAAGACTTTTAAAAATCTCATATTTTCAAAAACACAAATAGAAAAAATAATCAATTGCCATTAGTACCCTAAAGTAATATTCTTTGTAAAAGTGCAATTTTCTTTATTGTTTCTTTAAGGTTTTGGAATGTAATATATAATAATGCATGAATATCAATTTGGAAGTATTAGTGGCTCCTGGCAATCTTGATAATGAATTATGCTTCATTGTTCTTCTCCATAATCCAGAGAAAACCTGAACACTGAAGCAAAAGAATGGAACCTAGTACCTGTTCATACAGATAGGATCTCTTTTTCCTCTTTTCTGTAACAATAAATTCTCATGTAAAAACCTGCTATAGGGGCTGGGTGCAGTGGCCCATGCCTGTAATCCCATCACTTTGGGAGGCCAAGGTGGGTAGATCACCTGAAATCAGGCGTTTGAGACCAGCATGGACAACATGGTGAAACCCCATCTCTACTAAAAATACAAAAATTAACCGGGTGTGGTGGCGGGCACCTGTAATCTGCTCAGTAGGCTGAGGCAGGAGAATCACTTGAACCTGGGAGTTAGAGGTTGCAGCAGTGAGCCGAGATCGTGCCATTGCACTCCAGCCTGGGCGACAAGAGCAAAATTCTGTCTCAAAAAAACCAAAACCAAAAACAAACAAAACAAAACAAACAAACAAACAAAACTACTATAAGTTTAGTATCATTCTTCATAGAATCTTTTAACTGAAAATATTTCATGCTCTTTCTCCTTTTCACATTACAAGCAGACTGTTTGCACTTCATATGAACTGAGGGTAAGCTATATTTTCCTCTGAGGATATTGAAGTTTATATAGTAATATATTTGCATATTACCAAATTAATAAAACAGTTTTATAAATTAGCAAGCATTTAATTAATAAAGCAAAAATATCTTAGTAAATTATACAATGACAATCTCATAAAATACTGAAGAGGGATAGTGATTGCATAGTAAATGTGATTTTACTTTTTGTTTTTACTGAATATGAATGAAATTTTACTGTGTTATACACTCATAGTTTCATTTCGTCAATATTCTGCAAGTAGAGAAGTAAAAAATCTAGTTTGCAGTTGGTTTGTACTGTGTTTTTTTTTTTTTTTTCTTGCATAAATGTCCTGTCTGTTTTGTTTTCAAAATCAGCATGAGACTTGTATTGGCAAGTAAGCACTATTTATTTATTTATTTATTTATTATTTATTTATTTTTTTTAAGTCAGAGTATTGCTCTGTTGCCCAAGCTGGAGAGTGCAATGGCACGATCTTGGCTTACTGCAACCTCTGTCCCCCTGGTTCAAGTCATTCTCCTGCCTCACCCTTCCAAGTAGCTGGGATTACAGGGGTCCGCCACCACGCCAGGCTAATTTTTGTATTTTTAGTAGCAGCAGGGTTTCACCATGTCGGTCAGGCTGGTCTCTAACTCCTGACCTCGGGTGATCCACCCGCCTCAGACTCCCAAATTCCTGGTATTACTGGCGTGAGCCACGGCACCCGGCCATGAGTAGTAAGCTCTTCTATACTATTATGTTGATGAATATGTTTTCAATTGTGATATTTTTATAATTTGCAATTAAGGTATTTAATTGTTAAATTTTTTATTATACTTTAATTTCCGGGGTACATGTGCAGAATGTGCAGGTTTGTTACATAGGTATACACGTGCCATGATGGTTGGTTGCACCCATCAATCTGTCATCTATGTGAAGTACTTCTCTTAATTCTATCGCTCCCCTAGACCCCACCCTCTAAAAGGCCCCGCCTAGTGTGTGACATTCGCCTACCTGTGCCCATGTGTTCTTATTTTCAACTCTCATTTATGAGTGAGAACATGTGGTGTTTGGTTTTCTGTTCTTGTGTTGGTTTGCTAAGAATGATGGTTTCCAGCTTCATTCATGTCCCTTCAAAGGATATGAAGTCATCTTGTGTTATGGCTGCATAGTATTCCATGGTGTATATGTGCCACATTTTCTTTATTCAGTCTATCATTGATGCACATTTGGGTTGGTTCCAAGTCTTTGCTATTGTGAAAAGTACTGCAATAAATATACGTGTGCATGTGCCTTTATAGTAGAATGATTTATAATCATTTGGATATATACACAGTAATGAGATTGCTCGGTCAAATGGTATTTCTAGTTCTAGATCCTTGAGGAATCACCACACTGTCTTCCACAATGGCTGAACTAATTTACACTCCCACCAACAATGTAAAAGTGTTCCTATTTCTCCATATCCTCTTCAGCATCTGTTGATTCCTGACTTTGTAATGATCACTATTTTAACTGGCATGAGGTGGTATCTCCTTGTGGTTTTGATTTGCATTTCTCTAATGACCAGTGATGATGAGCTTTTTTTCATATGTTTCTTGGCTGCATAAATGTCTTCTTTTTAGAAGTGTCTGTTCATATCTTTTGCCCACTTTTTGATGGCGTTTTTTTTTCTTGTAAATTTGTTTCAGTTCTTTGTAGATTCTGAATATTAGCCCTTTGTCAGATGGATAGATTGCAAAAGTTTTCTCCCATTCTGTAGGTTGCCCGTTCACTCTGATGATAGTTTCTTTTGCTGTGCAGAAGCTCTTTAGTTTAATTATAACCCATTTGTCAATTTTGGCTTTTGTTGCAATTGCTTTTGGTGTTTAGTAAAGAAGTCTTTGCTCATGTTATGTCCTAAATGGTATTGCCTAGGTTTTCTTCTAGGGTTTTATGGTTTTAATTCTTACATTTACGTCTTTAATCTTTCTTGAGCTAATTTTTGTATAAGGTGTAAGGAAGGGATCCAGTTTCAGCTTTCCACGTATGGCTAGCCAGTTTTCCCAACACTATTTATTAAATAGGGAATTATTTCCCTATTGCTTGTTTTTGTCACGTTTGTCAAAGATCAGATGGCTGTAGATGTGTAGTGTTATTTCTGAGTTCTCTGGTCCTCTGTCCTGTTCCATTGGTCTATATATCTGTTTTCGTACCGGTACCAGGCTGTTTTGGTTACTGTAGACTTGTAGTATAGTTTGAAGTCAGGTTGCATGATGCCCCCAGCTTTGTTGTTTTTGCTTAGGACTGGCTTGGCTATGTAGGCTCTGTTTTGGTTCCATATGAAATTTAAAGTGTGTGTGTGTGTGTGTGTGTGTTTTCCCAATTCTATAAAGAAAGTTAATGGTAGCATGATGGTGATAGCGTTGAATCTGTAAATTACTTTTGGCTGTATGGCCATTTTCACGTTGTTGATTCTTCCTGTGCATGAGCATGGAATGTTTTTCCATTTGTTTGTGCCTTCTCTTATTTCCTTGAACAGTGGTTTGTGGTTGTCCTTGAAGAGGTCCTTCACATTCCGTGTAAGTTGTATTCATAGGTATTTTATTTTCTTTGTAGCAATTGTGAACTGGAGTTCACTCACGATTTGGCTCTCTGTTTGTCTGTTATTGGTGTATGGGAATGCTTGTGATTTTTGCACATTGATTTTGTGTCCTGAGACTTCGCTGAAGTTGCTTATCAGCTTAAGGAGCTTTTGGGCAGAGACAATGGGTGTTCTAAATATACAATCATGTCATCTGAAAATAGAGACAATTTGACTTCCTCTTTTGCTGATTGAATGCCCTTTATTTCCTTCTCTTGCCTGATTGCCCTGGCCACAACGTCCAATACTATGTTGAATAGGAGTGGTTAGAGAGGGCATTCTTGTCTTGTGCTGGTTTTCAAAGGGAATGCTTCCAGGTTTTGCCCATTCAGTATGATACAGTATGATATTGCTGGTGGTTTTGTCATAAATTACTCTTATTATTTTGAGATATGTTCCATCAATACCTAGTTTATTGAGATTTTTCAGCTTGAAGGGCTATTCAATTTTGTCAAAGAAATTTTCTGCATCTATTGAGTTACTCATGTGGTTTTTGTCATTGGTTCTGTTTATGTGATGGATTATGTTTACTGATTTGTGTATGTTGAACCAACCTTGAATCCCAGGGATGAAGCCAACTTGATTGTGGTGGCTGGATTTTTTTGACAGTGCTGCTGGATTCCGTTTGCCAGTATTTTATTGAGAATTATTGCATCGATGTCCATCAGGCATATTGGCCTGAAATTTTCTTTAATTTCTTGTGTCTCTGCCAGGTTTTAGTATCCAGATAATGCTGGCCTCATAAAATGAATTAGGGAGGAGTCCTCTTTTTCTACTGTTTGAAATAGTTTCAGAAGGATTGGTACCAGTTCCTCTTTGTACTTCTGATAGAATTCGGCTGTGAATCCATCTGGTCCTGGAGGTTTTTTTTTTTTTTTTTTTTTTTTTTTGGTGGTAAGCTGTTATTTGTTGCTTAATTTCAGAACTTGCTGTTGGTCTATTCACGGATTTGGCTTCTTCCTGGTTTAGTCTTAGGAGGGTGTATGTGTTCAGGAATTTATCCAGTTCTTCTAGATTTTCTAGTTTATTTGCAGAAAGTTGTTTATAGTATTTTCTGACGGTAATTTGTATTTCTGTGGGATTGGTGGTGATATCCCCTTTATCATTTTTTTATTGCATTTATTTGATTATTCTCTATTTTCCTTTTAATTAATATGGCTAGAGGTCTGTCTATTTAGTTGATCTTTGCAGAAAACCAGTTCCTGGGTTCATCGATTTTTTGAAGCGTTTTTTGTGTCTCTATCTCCTTCAGTTCTGCTCTGATCTTATTTCTTGTCTTCTGCTAGCTTTTGAATTTGTTTGCTCTTGCTTCTCTAGTTCTTTTAATTGTGATGTTAGGGTGCCTATTTTAGATATTTCCTACTTTCTTTTGTGGGCATTTAGTGTTATAAATTTCCCTCTACACACTACTTTAAATATGTCCTAGAGATTCTGGTACATTGTGTTATTGCTCCCATTGGTTTCAAAGAACGTCTTTACTTCTGCCTTAATTTCATTATTTACCCAGTAATCATTCAGAAGCAGGTCATTCAGTTTCCATGTAGTTGTATGATTTTGAGTGAGTTTCTTATTCCTGAGTTCTAATTTGATTGTACTGTAGTCTGAGAGACTGTTTTCTATGATTTCCGTCCTTTTGCATTTGCTGAGTAGTGTTTTACTTCCAAATATGTGGTCAATTTTATAATAAGTGCAATGTGGTGCTGAGAAGAATATACGTATAATCCCTTGATTTGGTGTGGAGAGTTCTGTAGATGTCTATTAGGTCCGCTTTGGTCCAGAGCTGAGTTCAAGTCCTGGATATCGTTGTTAATTTTCTGTCTCATTGATCTAATATTGACAGTAGTGTGTTAAAGTCTCCCACTATTATTGTGTGGGAGTTTAAGTCTCTTTGTAGGTCTCTAAGAACTTGCTCTATGAATCTGAGTGCTCCTGTATTGGGTGCATATATATTTAGGATAGTTAGCTCTTCTTGTTGCAGTGATGCCTTTACCATTATGTAATGCTCTCTTTGTCTCTTTTGATCTTTGTTGATTTAAAGTCTGTTTTATCCGAGACTAGGATTGCAACTCCTGCTTTTTTTTTTTTTTTTTTGCTTTCCATTTGCTTGGTAAGTATTCCTCCATCCCTTTGTTTTGAGCCTGTGTGTGTCTTTGCACGTGAGATGGGTCTTCTGAATACAGCACACCAGGGTCTTGACCCTTTATCCAATTTGTCAGTCTGTGTCTTTTAATTGGGGCATTTAGCCCATTTATATTTAAGGTGAATATTGTTATGTGTGAATGTGATCCTGCCATTATGATGCTACCTGATTATTTTGTCCGTTAGTTGATGCAGTCTCTCCATAGCAATGATGATCTTTACAATTTGGTATGTTTTGCAGTGGCTGGTACTGGTTGTTCTTTTCCATGTTTAGTGCTTCCCTCAGGCAATAGATCTGTAAAACATCTTTGAACACTTACTGAATCTACTTAATCTAAAGGAACTATATTAGAGAAACTTGACCAAAAGAAAATGTATTAGTAAACATTAATACAAACAACGTTTGCTAATTTTAAATAAAAGTATATGTTAGGCTAAGCATGGTGGTTCATGCCTGTAATCCTAGCACTTTGGGAGGCTAAGGAGAAACGAATGCTTGAGCTCAGAATTTGGAGACCAGCCTGGGCAACAGAGTAAGACCCTATCTCTACAAAATAAAAGATAAAAATAAATTAGCCACATATGGTGGAACATGCCTATAGTTCCAGCTATTGAGAAGCTGACATGGGAGGATCGTTGGGCCTGGGAGGTTGAGGCTGCAGTGAGGTTAGATCACACCACTGTATTCCAGCCTGTATGAAAGAATGAGACCCTGACTCAAAAGGCAAAAAAAAAAAAAAAAAAAGTGTATGTTTCCTATCTGAACCTGTATAAGACATAATTTTCCAAATGAGACATAATTTTCTGTCCTCCAAAATGAACAGAAAATATCTCTGATTTTTTAATATAAACTTTAGAAATTTATTTGGATTTTATTTTTACTTATGTTGGTTCCCGATATTCAAATTCCTAAAGTTTTATGCAGGATATTTAGGTCAGACATGGTTTTAATTAACACAAATTCAGTAGTGTGAATGGCTGAAGCAAAATATTTCTACACTTGTGATGTTATTTTATAACTGACAATTACATAGTGCTAGATTTTTATTTGTAAATATTTACAAATAGAAGTTTCTCATATTAATTATAGAAAATGAATTTAAGGGAAAAAATAGAACCAGGAAATCTATTATAATTTAGTGTTGCATGTAAACATATAGGCTATGAATATTTTCAAATATTATTATAAGATTTAGAGTGATTTACTAATAGTGATCCTAAAGCATGTATGTTTTTCATCCAAATTTTAAAATCTCTCAATATAACTGTGATGGTTAATACTGAGTGTCAACTTGATTGGATTGAAAGATGCAAAGTACTATTCCTGAGTGTGTCTGTGAGGGTGTTGCCAAAGGAGATTAACATTTTAGTCAGTGGAATGGGAGAGGCAGACCCACCCTCAATGTAGTTGGGTGGCATCTAATCAGCTGCCAGCAAAACTAGGATAAAAACAGGAAGAGGAATCTGGGAGGCCTAGACTGTCTAAGTCATCATCTGGTCTACACCTTTTTCATATGCTGTATGCTCCCTGCTCTTGAACATTAGACTCCAAGTTCTTTGGCTTTTGGACTTTTGGACGTACACCAGTGATTTTCCAGGGGCTCTCAGGCCTTCAGGCACAGACTGAGGCTGCACTATTGGCTTCACTACTTTTGAGGTTTTGGGGCTCAGACTGGTTTCCTGGCACCTCAGCTTGCAGAGTCCCCCTATTGTGGGATTTTAGCTTTCTATTGTGTGAGTCAATTCTCCTAATAAACTCCCCTTCATATATTCATCTATCATGTTAGTTCTGTGCCTTTAGAGAACCCTGACTAATAGCAGATTTTGTTACCAGGAGTGGTTCTAGAGGAACAGTTTAAGGATGAATTCCTTTAGTTGGTTTTGAGATTTCTGGAATTGGCTGCTTAATATTATTAGACCCCCAAATGCTAAGGACTCTACATCTAATAGTATGGAGAATACTGATAGTCTTTGGTGTGAACTGTTTAGAGAGTTATGCAAAATAAATGCATTTGATATTCCTGATTCACCACTCATGAGAGGCAGAGAGTTTAGTGACTCTATACATAATACCTTTGACCATATGTGGAGAACCAAGGCATATAAAAAAGTTGGTTGATTGCTCCTAAGTTCACTGGACAAAGTGAAGAAAGAAAATTATGAACTAAAGAATTCTAATTCCTGGAAATACTGAGCCTCAAATCTTCTAATATTGCTCTGAATGAGAGTCTTATTTCCTGTAGAGAAGTAACTGAAATTATGGAAGATCAGACACAAGCTCTTATCATGTAGGTGGCTGACCTGCAATAAAAGATGCATGCACAGCCTCACCAGGTGGCTACTGTTAAAGTGAGGGCATTGATTGCAAAAGAATGGGAGCCTGCACCTTGGAATGGGAACATATAGGAGGACCCCAATGAAGAGAAGGATACTGAACTTGTAAACTCTGATGAACCTTTTATGCCAGAGGAAACAGCTTCCCCATCCCCAGTGGTGGCAACATCTCCTCCCTGACCCATACTGCCATCAGTCTTTCCGCTTTTGTCTAAGGAGATTAACTTTGAACTGCCTAAGGCAACAGTGATGGATTCCCTGAGGAACTTGCCAGGCAAGACAATGTTGATTCTGCTCAGAACCCACCCCCAGCACCCCTGTTTGCTTCTACACCTATAACTAGACAAAGGTCCTGGCAGGCCTCTAAAGGTGAGGTTCAGAGTGTGACCTACCAGGTCCACTATACTCCACAAGCTTATACTGTACTACAAAAGAACTGCTTGAGTTTTCTGATTTATATAAGCCAAAATCTGGAGAACAGGCATGGGAATGGATATTAACAGTGTATGATAATGGTGGAAGAAAAATAAAAGTTGGATCAAGATGAATTTATTGATTTGAGCCCCACTAAGGAGGGATTCTGCATTTAACGCTGCAGCTCAGGGAGATAAAAAAGATTCTCATAGTTTATTTTATTGGTTAACTGAAATATGGATCAAAAGACGGCCCACTGTGAGTAAGTTAGAAATGCCTGATCTCCCCTGGTTTAATGTAGAGGAAGAGATCCAAAGACAGAGATATTGAGATGGTGGAGTGGATTAGTCACATTAGACCTACTCATCCCAGCTGGGAGGGTCCAGAATACATGTTCTTCACTAATAATTTGTGAAATAGATATGTGAGGGCAGCACCTGCATTCTTGAAGAGCTCCGTGATTGCTCTTCTCTATATGCCAAATCTTACAGTGGGAACTGCAGTCACTCAACTATACAATTTCAATGGAATGGGGATAATTGGATCCCTAGGAGGCAAGGGCCAAGGAGCAATACTCAACCGTCAAAGGCAGGGTGGGCATAGTTATAATAGACAGCAGAAGCAAAGCAGCAATCAGAATACTCTGACTCGTGCAGAGCTCTGACATTGGCTGATTAATCAGTGTTCCTAGAAGTAAAATTGATAGAGAGGCTACTGCATTCTTGCTTAACTTATATAAGTAGAAAAGTTCCAGTTTGAGTGGTCAAAAGACTAATTTGAATTTTAAAAACAGAGAATCATACCCACCTCAATCAATTTCCAGACTTGAACCGGTTTACAGACCCACATCCTCTTGAATGAATGGGAGGCCGTGTTCCCTTGAGGAAGAACCCCACTACACTACCAACAATTTATGCTATTAATCTTTCTCCCATTTTTCCCCAAGGAGACGTAAGATTGGCTTTTTACCAGGGTAACTGTGCATTGAAAAAATAAAAATGATCAGAACTTTCAGGGACTACTCTACACTGGCTCTGAGCTGACGTTGATTCTAAGGGACCAAAAATGTCATTGTGGTCCTCCGGTTAAAATAGGGGCTTAGAGGTCAGGTAATTAGTGGAGTTTTAGCTCAGGTATGACTTACACTGGGTCCATGGGTCCATGGACTCATCCTGTGGTCAATTTCCCAGTGATAAAAATGCATAATTGACATAGACATACTTAGCAGCTGGCACAGTCCCCACATTGGCTCCCTGGTTAGGGCTATTATGGTGGGAAAGATCAAATGGAAGCCACTATACATGCCTCTACCAAGAAAAATAGTAAATCAAAAACAATATTTCATCCCTGGAGGGATTGTAGAGATTATTGCCACCATCAAGGACTTGTAAGACACAGAGCTGGTGATTCCCACCACATCTCCATCAACTCTGTTTGGCCTCTGCAGAAGACAGATGCATCTTGGAGAATGATAGTGGCTTATCATAAGCATAACCAAGTGGTGATTCTAATTACAGTTGCTGTACTAGATGTGGTTTTATTGCTTGAGCAAATTAACACATCTCTTGGCACCTGGTATGTAGCCATTGATTTGGCAAATTCCTTTTTCTGCATTCCTGTCCATAAGGTCCACCAGAAGCAATTTGTCTTTAGCTGGCAAAGTCAGCAATGTAACTTTACCGTCCTACCTCAGGGGTATATCAGCTTTGTCTAATAATCTTGTTCGGAAAGCTCTTGATCGTTTTTCCCTTCCACAAGCTATCACCCTGGTCCATCACATTGAAGATATTATGCTGATTGGATCCATTAAGCGAGAAGTAACAAACACATTGAACTTATTGGTGAGATATTTGCATGCTAGGGAATGGGAAATAAATCCTAGTAAATTCATGGACCTTCTACCTCAGTAAAATTTCCAGGGGTCCAGTGTTGTGGGGCCTGTCGAGATATTCCTTCTAAGGTGAAGGATAAGTTGCTGCATTTGGCCCCTCCTACAACCAAGAAAGAGGCACAATGCCTAGTGGGCCTATTTGGATTTTGGGGGTTACACATTCCTCATTTGGGTGTGTTACTCTGGTACATTTACGGAGTGACCAGAAAAGTCACCATTTTTGAGTGGGGTTCAGAACAGGAGGAGGCTCTGTAACAGATCCAGGATGCCGTACAAGCTGCTCTGCCTCTTGGGCCATATGATCCAGCAGATCAAATGGTGCTTGAGGTGTCAGTGGCAGATAGGGATGCTGTTTGGAGCCTTTGGCAGGCTCCTATAGGTGAATCACAGCGGAAACCTCGAGGATTCTGGAGCAAGTCCCCACCATCTTCTGCAGGTAACTACTCTCCTATTGAGAAGCAGCTCTTGGTCTGTTACTGGGCTTTGGTGGAAACTGAACATCATCAAGTCACCATGTGATCTGAACTGTCTTTTATGAACTGGGTGCTTTCTGACCCATGTAGCCATAAAGTGGGTTGTGTGCAACAGCATTCTATAATTAAATGGAAGTCGTATATATGTGATCAGGCTCTAGCAGGTACTGAAGGCACAAGTAAGTTACATGAGGAAGTGGCTTGAATGTCCATGGTCCCCACTCCTGCCATTTCTCCTCCATCTTGCACCAGTGGCTTCATGGGGCATTCTCTATCATCAGTTAACAGAGAAAGAGAGGACTAGGGCCTGGTTCACAGATGGCTTTGCACAATATGCAGGCAGCATCCGAAAGTGGACAGTTGTAGCACTATAGCCTCTTTCTAGGACATCCCTGAAGGACAGCTGTGAAGGGGAATCTTCCCAGTGGGCAGAACTTCTAGCAGTGCAACTCGCTGTGCACTAGATTAGATTAGATATTGTGATTAGATATTGATTCATGCATTGTAGCCAATGGTTTGGCTGGATGGTCAGGGGCTTGGTAAAAGAATGGTTGAAAAATTGGTGGCAAAGAAATGTGGGCAAGAGATGTGTGGATAGGCCTCTCTGAGTGATCAAAAACTGTGAAGATATTTGTATCTCATGTAAGTGCTCACTAAAGAGTGACCTTAGCAGAAGAGTGTTTTAATAATCAAATGGATAGAATGATGAGTTCTGTAGACACTACTCAGTCTCTTTCCCCAGCCACCCCTGTTATCATCCAATGGGCCCATGAACAAAGTGGCCATGGTTGCAGGGATGGAGATTACACATAGGCTTAGCAATATGGACTTCCACTCACAAGGCTGACCTGGCTATGGCCACTTCTGAGTGACCAATTTGATAGCATCAGTGACCAAAAATGAGCCCTCAATATGCCACCATTTCTCAGGATGATCAAACAGCTACTTGTTGGCAGGTTGTTTATATTGGACCTCTTCCATCGTGGAAAGGGCAGCAGTTTGTTCTTACCAGAAGAGACACTTACTCCAGATATGAGTTTGCATGTCCTGCACACAATGTTCCTACCAAGGCTACCATCCATGGACTCACAAATGCCTTATTTACCATCATGGTATCCACTTTATGGCAAAAGAAGTGCAGCAGTGGGCTCATGCTCATGGAATTCACTAGTCTTACCATGTTCCCTGCCATCCTGAAGCAACTGGATTGATAGAACTTTGGAATGGCCTTTTAAAGTCATAATTATAATGCTAACTTGGTGGTGATAATTTGCAGGATTGGGGCACAGTTCTCCAGAAGGCTGTGTATGCTCTGAATCAGCATCCAATATATGGTACTCTTTCTCCCATAGCCAGGATTTTTGCATCCAGGAATCAAGTGGTGGAAGTGGAAGTGGCCCCACTCACCATCAACCCTAGTGACAACCTAGCAAAATTTTCACTGCCTATTCCTGCAACATTATGTTCTGCTGGCCTGGAAGTCCTAGTTTCAGACTGAAGCATGCTGCCACCAGGAGACACAACATTCCATTAACCTGGAAGTTAAAATTGCCAACTGGACACTTTGGGCTCCTCCTATCTCTCAGTCAACACGCTAACAAGGGAGTTACAGTATTGGCTGGGGTCAGTGACCTGTACTATCAAGATGAAATCAGTCTATTGCTCCACAACGGAGGTAAGGAGGAGTATGTGTGGAATACAGGAGATCCCTTAGGGCATCTCTTTGTATTATCATGCCATGTGATTATGGTCAATGGAAAACTACAGCAACCTAATCCAGACAGGACTACAAATGGCCCAGACTCTTCAGGAATGAAGGTTTGGGTCACTCCACTAGGTAGAACTCCATGGCCTGCTGAGGTGTTGCTGAAGGCAAAAGGAATACAGAATGGGTAGTAGAAGAAGGTAGTCATCCATACCAGCTATGAGCATGTGACCAGTTGCAGAAATGAGGACTGTAATTGTCATGAATATTTCCTCTTTATCTTGTTAAGAACATGTTTGTGCCTGCATATACTTGTACTAAGAAAATATCTTCATTTTATTTCCTTTCATTTTCCTTTATCAGGTGACATAAGATTTATTGGCTTCATATCTGCATTTAAGTGTTGTTAACTTTATGTAATAGCATGTAGGTTAAGGATTAATGTACTTCCTGTTGTAGGAAGGAGAGCTGTATTATGTTAGGTGTAATTATAATCTCATAATTGTCTTTATTTGAAGATTATATAGATTTCAGGAGATGTGTATGGGTTCAAGTTGATAAGGGGTGGAATTGTGATGCTTAATATTGAGTGTCAATTTGATTGGATTGAAGGATGCGAAGTATTGTTCCTGGATGAGTCTGTGAGGATGTTGCCAAAGGAGATGAACATCTGAGTTGGTGGACTGGGAGAGCCAGACTGTATTAGTCCATTTTCAAGCTGCTGATGAAGACATACCTGAGACAGGGAAAGTTACAAAAGACAGAGGTTTATTGGACTTACAATACCACGTGGCTGGGAAAGCCAGAAAATCATGGTGGAAGGTAAAAGGCACATCTCACATGGTGACAGACAGAAGAAGTGTGCTTGTGCAGGGACACTCCCATTTTTGAAACCATCAGATCTTGTGAGACTTATTCACTATCATGAGAACAACATGAGAAAGACCTGCCCCCGTGATTCAGTTACCTCCCATAACACTTGGGAATTCAAGATGAGATTTGGTGGGGACACAGTCAAACCATATCACAGATCCACCCTCAATCTAGGTGGGCAGCATCTAATCAGCTTTCAGCATGTCTAGGATAAAAGCAGACGGAGGAATGTGAAAGGTTTAGACTGGCTAAGTCTTCTGGCCTCCATCTTTCCCTTGTGTTGGATGCTTCCTGCCCTCAAGCATCAGACTCCAAGTTCTTCATCTTTTGGACTCTTGGACCTACGCCAGTGATTTTCCAAGGACCCTCAGGCCTTTGGCCACAGACTGAAGGCTGCACTATTGGCTTCCTTACTTTTGAGGTTTTCGGATCAGGACTGGCTTCCTGGCTCCTCAGCTTGCAGATGGCCTGTTGTGGGACTTCACCTTGTGAAAATGTGAGTCAATTCTTCTAGTAAACTCTCCATCATATACTCATCTATCCTATTAGAGAACCATCTATCCCTTTAGAGAACCCTATTTTAGTAACTCCTTCCAAGTGCAAATTGTATTTTCAACTGACTAGGTTGAATTCTTTCATATTAATATTTAACACAGAAAAAATGATATTTTAACATTTAAAAAATATTTTACATTTTATTTTCTCACAATGTCACTTCAAGATATAAATGATGCCTTCAAATAGGGTCATGGGAAATTTTTAGTGTGGTTTATTTGCAATGGAGTAGACAGACTTAAGGGAAACCACCTCTTACTCACCTGTTTTCTGATTTCCTGCAAGTACTTCCCAGTGGCAGACCCTCTAAGAAACTTGACAGCAAAGGAGTAGCTGCTGCAATTCCAATTCATAAAGCTTTGCATCCTTCACACTCATAGAACAGAGGAGTAACAGAAAGAACTTGCAACTGAAAAGAAAAATTGAAAAATGTCCAGGTCTACAGAGAGAGAGACAGCACACACCAGGGCCTGTTGGAGACAGGGGCAGGGGGATGTGCTAGGGAAGGATGAGTGAAAACATCAGGATAAAGAGCTGATGCATGTGAGGCTTAATACCTGAATGATGGGTTGATAGGTGCAGCAAACCACCATAGCACATCTTTATCTGTATAACACATCTGCACATCCTGCACATGTATCCCAGAACTTAAAATAATTTATATATATATATATATGTGTGTGTGTGTGTGTGTATGTGTGTGTGTATGTGTATGTGTTCAGGTCACATAATATGAGTAAATTAATCTCTTCTGTGACTATTTTCCTATCACCTTTATGATTTTTATTTCCTTTACCTATAAAATGCAACACTCTGATAAAGTCATTTCCTAAAAATCAGTAAACTGAAAAGAAATCCTAGTGTTACTAATAACATGGGTACTTCAGGATTTTTAAAGGCCAAAGCAACTGACAAGGGAGTGGGTAAGAGGTGAAAGTAGTTTTAAATCAACCACTCATACTTTATTGCTTTCTAATCGCATCAGACAGATATTAAAACTTTTGTGACACTGTCGTGCTTAATATATTAGGTACAAAATATTATTCTAAAATTCACTAATAATTATACTAATCTTAAGCTATTAGAGATGTCATAATATAGGTGCCTGATTTTCTTACTTCCTTTTTCTTAGCAGTACACAATCTTAAATTGTAATTTTCCTATTTATCACTGAAATCAAAGTTAGACCAGATAAAATTGTAATCATTGATCTTGAATGAAACATAGTATGTGATTCTGATTGTTTAAAAATCTAATTCTATTATCCCATATCATAGTTGCCTTATTCATATTCTTCATTAATTCATCCTGTAACTTATATTTAAAAGTCACTCCATATTTTTAAAATATCAGTTGAAAATATGTCAAGATTAAATGTACAATTCATACATATAATTCTTAGCTTACTTATATAAATATATCTGCAAATGTCTTATGATTGGGGAGGAAAAAAGAGTGATGGAGAAATGTACTAGTATTTAGCATTGATATAAATATGTGATTTAAAGATATCTTAAGCAGGCTTCAAATCTCTAAATTTGATTTAAAGTTGCCTTATGTAGGCTCTGTGTATGTGTGTGTGTGTATACATATATATATGTATACATATATATACACACATGTGTATGTATATACACACACATATAAACATACATATGTGCATGTTTATATTTATTTAATTGTATTCCTGAACAATGTTTCTCATGACTAATTTTCTCTTTCTCTTTACTTTCTTTTCATGCATTACCTTGTTGCAATAAGGGTAGCCAGTATGGTCCAGAATAATGAATCCTATACTCTGTTGCTAAAGAGTGTCTCTTGAAGAATTAAGATTATGTTAGAATTCATTCATGAGCTCTCCCCTTGAAAAAGCAGGTTAGATTTGACATTTGAAATATCTTTTTCACTAACAGACACTGTTGGTTGTTTGAAATTATGTATAGTAGTCCCAAACATTATTATTTAGATGAAAAAATGGAATTAATATTGTTTACCTAGAATGTTAATGTCATTACAGATGTCCTTGATTATATGTAATTTTAAAAGATTATTACTTTCTACATTTTAAAAGGACTTTTTATCTCCTCATAAAGATGGAATAAAAGGACCACATTTACTCTTCTGCTTGAAACAACAAACGACAAGGCAATTACATGAAATAACTGTTTTCAAGACAATAGACATCAGGCAGCAAGGACAATGATCCCTAAGGGAAACACAAAAAATAAAATAAGCTCTATGATTTCTCTATTTACTGCCTTGAGAGATTCCAAGTTGTGGCATTGGTAGGGTGAACCTAGGTGGAATCCAAAGACACTCTGTGTTGAGATTCAGCTGAGAGAAGCAGGAGATCAAGACTGTTGAACTTGCTGGACAAATTATCAGAGAACAGAGAACTGCATAGAGAGAGAGAACTCCAAAAGTCTCCTGAGGTCCTCCCTTAAGTATTCAGAATATGGATTGACACAGATGAAAATTACAACAGCAATGATTGATTTCACAAATTATGAGACCAGATAAAGAAAGTATCTGAAATGATTAGAGATAAGGGTGTCTGGCACTTACATACAGCTGAGAACATTGTCTGTTTCTACCAGCCAGATGTAAAAGCCTCGTAATTTATAGGGCATTTAGTAGAGTACTCAGAAAGATCTTGCTTTAGTGGTGCAAAATAATAACATGCAGACTAAATCCTTCTCTGGAGAAGGATTGAAAAAATGAAAAGCCATGCTACAAACTAGGAAAAATATATTCATAATGGACTTGTGTTCAGAATATATAAACTACTCCCAAAACTCAGTAATAGAAAAACAGTTTATCAAAAAATGGGCAAAATATTTGAACTGATACTTCACTAAAGAAGATATATGTATAGCTAGTAAATACATAAAAATTCTCAACATTATCTTTTACTAAGGAATCACAAATTGAAACCAGTAAGAAATATGACTGTAAATATTTTAAGCTAAAATTGAAATACTAACAATGATAAGTCCTGGAGAGGATGCCTAGTTCATAATTTTATTTGACATCATAGACTTTTGAGAGACTTGCATTCCCTCAGAAGTGTATTTTCTACTTGCAACCTCCCTTGAAAATATTATTCTGAGGTGAAGTTCAACTGGAATGCCCTACAGTTTTTCCTAAATCCAATTATGTTAACTCTCTATATTTCTAGAAACTCACCAATATGATGTACTAATAACTTTGCAGAATTGTGAGGATTTTTATCTATTTATATGAGCTTGTTAATATTGCAAGAGTAAATTTGGAGCAGAAACATAAAGATTATAGAGCATAATGCCATACGGATCTTGAAGGCCATGTTCGTTTCCCTTTCTATTTAAAGATACTTTTGCAATGATATGTTTTAAATGACAGTATTGGCTTAAAATATTTATTTACAAAATTTATGATTAAAAGTATTTGCCTTAATATAGTGACATAATTTTAGACAATCACATATGCTCATATTATTGTAAAATATTTTCTACACTCATGTGTTCATAGATAATACGACCATTAATCTTGACCTTTCTTATATCCTAAGAACTAGGGAATGGTATGCATGAAGATAATGGCAAGAATAATATGTCACTTATTAAAATTCCAGATTTTGGCTTCAATTTACTAGCTACTCCACATATTAATGACCAATTTCTGGAATCTTCAATAAGATCTAGTAAAGTAGTCATAAAGTTATAACCCTAAGGGTTGAAATTGAACTACAGATTACTTTTGCTTCACCAGCAGTATTTTTAAAACTGAATTTAAATTTGGTAAGGGACATTCATCTCAGACAGAATACATCTCTACACTCCTGGTTTAAGATGGACCTTTTCAAGGATGGGATAATTTCCTCATATGGGAGTTAAAGCCAGTATTATATTGTTATATCAGCTACATGGAGTCCTAAAAGAGCATATGCTCCTAAAAGACCTTGGAATATCAGACTCAAGAAAAAGAAAACCCAAATAAGAAAATGTTTCTTTAAAAAAATTATATTCTTTCTTTTTCTTTAATACCCCATAAGAAGACTGAAACTTAGCTAAATATTCCAACACATCTATTGATAGGTTTATTCAATTATTATATTTTTGCATTGGGTGTTATTTAACTCTCTATTTTGAGATAATTATGGATTTATAAGCACTTGTAAGAAATAATACACACACAACTTATGTCCGTCACCCAGTTCCTTCCAGTAGTAATCTTTGGCCCCTATTGTCTTGTGAATCAACTCTTGGAACAAGTATTTGAGTGATCCCATCTTCTTTGTCTAGCATTTTCTCTGCTCATCATCTTTTCTGTTTATCATCTTTTCTGCTTCAACTGGGTCCCTCTCAGTCTTTGAAACTTTTCTTAGGGTTTCACAGATATTGCTTCTTTTCCAAGGCTCTTATGGCTTTGATTAAATACCCTGATGTGTAATGCTGCTTGTGTAGAAATAGCTGCTTACCTGGAGAATGCTGCATTTTCTTACCAAGCTTAAAACCTATTAGTACCTTAAGTCTTAAAATATCTTCTCTTGGTGATAGCTGTTAAAATACAACTAAAATCAGTATATTTATATTTCATTTAGTATTTTGGAAGAAAAATACTAATTCAATAGAAGAATAAAGCTATGTGTATAAAACAGGAAGTTTCTTTTTAATGGAAAAGGATCCAAAAGTGAATGTGATCTTATCATCTGATTTTATTATACTTCTTATTACTTGTTATATCACATACCTTACTATAACACCTAATGCTTTCTAATATGGTTGCTCTACTATTTTATATTATAAAAAAAATAAATTATTTTTGCATCATAAACAACTTAACTATGTTAGCTATGGAGCAGAGAAAGTTCTTAAGAGAAAATAATATTGTCTAGACACCAGTTGACACCTTGAAAAACTGTTAATTCATGGTTTGTTTTCTTCTATGATACAATATGAATAGTAATTGATATTCTAGCTATGAAATGTGAGCTTGATGTAAATAATTTTTTCTTGATATTATAAAAATTATATGAAGGAGAAAATTGGAATTTAACATTAATTGATACATTATGATTTGTATTCTATAATTTCTGTTTTATAAAAATATCTGCCAAAAGAGAAAAAACTAAAAGACAACATTTTAAAGGCAGTATTGCTTGCTAAAATTGATATTTTCTTTTAATATAACTAATATCATAACAGAAAGTATAGGAGTCATGTATGAGAAAGGTATATTTCACTTTGAAAATTATAGCCTATGATTTAGGGGAGATTTTTAAACTTGTAATTGTGGTTTAACAAATTATAATTTTAACATTATAATTTTGTCCAATGAGCAACCCAGTTTTAAAATATTTCTACTATGTGTCAATCTGAAAGATACTTTGAGGTATTATAGAAAAGAGTTACTACTGATTTTGATGGTGTGTATAAAAACTAAAATGCCATAAATGGTTACTCACATGAATAAAGTCAAATTATTTTTTTTTAATTTTGCTACTGTATCACTCGACTTATGGTATGGTTATAGATTTGAGTACTGACCCGAAATAAAGGAATAAGATAAAAGAGTCTCTGAGAATTCAAGAACAATCTTTATACCAAGGCATACGAACTGACAATGACATGCCCAGCCCTCTACCAAGACTGAAGCAATCAATATGTTAGTTGAAATTAGTTCAGGGATCAAGAAAACCCCACAAATATATTACATTTTTCCTTTTGTCGTTAGATTAGTGATGCTTAAAATTCATTTAAAAGTGATTAAGCCTTTGGATTGAGCATTAAAGTTAGATATTAAATATAATACATTAAATCACTTTCATATAAAGATACTGGCTTTTAAAAGACATGGATTGTCATGAAGTTTTGGAAGGGGCAATATGAAATACCTAACACTATGTTACCTGAAAAAATAATCTTCTAACATCTCCCAAAAGCTAATCTTGAGGTGCTTGTCGTTATGTCTGTTACACTGCTTTAGAAATAAGTTTATAATGAAAAGTAATATTCTTTAAAGGACATTATGCAAATTTATTATAATAAGTAGTGATAGAATGTTCACCTCACGAAATTAATAATTTCTTATCTTTTTAATCACCACATGATATATTCATCTCTTTGAATTCCAGTCCTGCCTGATGAAGAAGTAAGGGAGAAAGAGTAGAAAAATAGGAAAGAAAGGAAGGAAGGAAGAAAGGAAGGAAAGAACATTCTGTTAGAATGTTTTACTTTGTGAGGAATAATAGAAATAACAGTAATAATAATATAAACTACTTTATAATTATTACTTAACTGAACAGCATACTGTGGTGTATTCTGCAGTCATTCTACACAATTATCAATTGCACCAGAATAATATTTTTTTCATTGTTATTGTCTTGATAGCAATTTGGAAGACAAAATTTTGTTTTTAATACTATCAAATGGTCTTCTTTTAAATAAACATAAATGCCATTCTAAGTTGAATTATTTTCCTTCATGTAGTACCTTGCTCTTGAAACAAAAACAATTTTTAAAGGAGCAAATACATTGCATATTTTAAGAATAAAGTTCTAACTGTACAGTATAAAATATTATATTCATTTTGTGTTAAAACAGTACTTTTTAGCTACAAAGGTAATAAGATATAATAAAACTTTGGAGCAAAAACAAGGAACAAAATGCTAATAAACTTCATCAATAATCCTGTCATCTAAATGAATAAGTGTCATTTGGTATTTTTTCCAAAATAGTAATAAATGTAGAATTTTTAACAAATTGTTTTTGAGTTATTTCTTTGAACATATATATTCTTTTTATAGGCTCCTAAAGAGACCCCTATTGAGTAAATTTCATACAGGTGTACTCTATTATTCAACATCTGGTAACTTTCAACAAATAACATTTTTATACACATTTTTACAGAAACAAACTTGAACAGATAGTTTTCTTATTATGAAGTCTTGGAACTTGAATTGCTGGGTAAAAAGATATTACTATACAATTTTGATATATATTGACAAATTTCCCTGCTCCCCAAAAAAAGTTGAATCAATTGGCATTGTTACTACTAATTAGCAATTAATATCCATTATGTTTTCTCTTCAACAATGCTGATATTTTTGATATTTTAGTTTATTTTGCTAAACAAAAACATAGCATTAATTTGCTAGTCTGTAATTAACAAAAAGATTGAGTACTATTTCACATACATATAGGGCATAGATTTCCCTTAGGTGTGGTGGACATTTAGTTATTTTAGTCAAAAATTAATCCTGTATATAGTGACAAACTAAACAAGCTGTTAATATCATGTTCAAAATAATAACTAAATATTTAATGTTCTTAAATGTTACAGAAATAAATCAGAGTTAATACAAATATTGAGAATGATTATATAAGGTAAATACATAATTTTAAGAAAAGAGTATTGCTTTTTAAGCTAAATGCTCATTAATTTAAAGTCAGAATTATCAATATTAGATTATATAATATATAATGGTTTTAAGATTGCACAATAAATATGCTTTATAAAATTTTTGATATAATAGCATTACAAACTATAATACATGGCTGAGTCAATTCTACTCATGCATGGAATTTGAAAAAATGTCTTATTACAGAATTTGTATACCGAGAAGCTGAATTAAAAATATCTCCATGCCATAGAATATGATTCAGAAATTAAAAATAATTAAACTATACTAAGTGAAAAGGGTCATATGCAAAGATTATGTATTGCATGATTACATTGTATAAACTACCTAGAAGATACAAATTTGTACATAGAGAAAACATCAATTGTTGCCCTGGGACTAGGCTGGGAGTGGAGATAAATTGCAAAAAGTATGATGGAAAGTCTTCAGGTGATAGCAATGTTTTAAATTTGGACTGTCGTGATGACTACACAACTCTATAAATTTACTAAAATTGAGATTTTTTTTTTTTTTTTTCAAAATGGGTGACTAGGGATATTGGATACCAGTTCTCCCTAGAAAGAAGATCAAAATTACTGGTAAATGAACATGTTCCACCTGGATAACTGAGGGAAGAGAGCTAGGACCTGTTGGAGTGCCCATGAGAAGAAAAACTGGGGTGCAGAAAAAGGAAAAAGCAGCAGTCTGGCAAAGATTGACCCTGAAGAACTTGTCTCTTCCCTTCACTGCTGTGACAATCTGCTGACCACCAAATGGCTGGGAAGCCCCCGCCCTAGTGACCCAGTGCAACTCATGTCATTGTGATTTGGGAACTTTCCAGAACAGAGCTATATGGCCAGCTTGAGCAGGCATGCTCACACTCCCTTCAGACCTGAACTGAAATGGCAGGCACGATACTGGTTGTGCTCCCATGATGGGCTTCTGCTTTGCCTGGGGATTCTCTGACCTTGAGTTATAAAGCCGCCAGATACACTGCAAACACACCCCACACCTGTTCACACTTTGGCATGCACAAGAGACCAACAGGTTGCTGAGGAGTTGCGGGATTTCTGGAGATCTACCCTTGGCATGGGCTTCCTCTAAAGGACAGGGAAGCACAGCCCACCAAAACCTACTTGGGACAAAACAAACAAACAACAAAAACAAAGTGGGTGGTGCCAACTGCTGAAGGGGGAGCAGCGATGACTGGGAACAAAGGTGGAGAGGAATCATCTCTTACACCCAGGTCATCCACTGTTCCAGATATGTCAGTTGTTCTTTCCGCTGGGGGCCAAAGTGTGTGCACTTGCAGAAAGCATTTGTTGTGCTTTGAGGCAGCTCCACTTCTGCTGAAAATGAACCTTGAACTTTCATAAAGTGTGGGGTCAAATTCCCTTCTCTACACAAAGCAGCAGTGTCCTGGTAATGGTGGACAGATAATGCATGGAGTTGTCTGCTCTGTAATGCGGAAAGAGACTCTTCTCCAAATACATTTTGTAGAGAACTGCCAGAAGGGCATATCTGTGGTCCACAGCTACAATATGGCCAGGACTCAATGAAAAAAGTCTATATGAACAAAAGGTCATGAGCCCTGTGACAAGGATGCGATAGGAAAGTGCATTTCGTTCTGCCATTTCAAGATGAGGAGCTTGGGCAACTCCCACCCCAATCCCTTCCCCTGAGACCTGAGCACACCTTGACACAATCTCTTCCCATCGCCCTCCCATCACAGTGGGTGCTTTCTCACATCACCAGCCTACCTGAGGGCAAGCTGGCCCTCACTCTTAAGTGACACCTATTAGACTGCAGGCTGAAATGCACCAGCAAATAAAGAATTCACTCCAAGAAAGGCTTATCGCTAGTCCATGAAATAAGCTTTCTGAGACCACTGGACTCTCAGCCCCCATAAGCCATAGGATGTTAGCTCACACATCCAATACATTGCTGCAAGAAGCATCGAGTAAGCCACCACCCAGAAGCTATCTACAACCAAGGAACCCATACAGTGCCTTGGCCCCTGAAAGGACCTAGAAATGAAGCCAAATGATTTTACACAATCAGTGTAACAGTCTTACCCTCAAGGGAATAAATAATTGAAAAATTTAAAAATCCCACCCAAACAATAAAAAAGAAGCGACAGCTCCCTCAGGTAAGAAACAGTCAGCACAAGAACTCTAGGAGTAAAAGAAAACAGAGTGTCTTATGCCTCCGAAATATCATAGTAGCTCTCTAACAATGGATCCTAACCAAACTCAAGAGTCTAAAAGAGTGAAAAGGGGCGGAGCAAGATGGCCGGATAGGAACAGCTCCAGTCTCCAACTCCCAGCGCGAGCGACACAGAAGACCGAAGACCGGTGATTTCTGCATTTTCAACTGAGGTACTGGGTTCATCTCACTGGGGAGTGCGGGACGATCGGTGCTGGTCAGCTGCTGCAGCCCGACCAGCGAGAGCTGAAGCAGGGCGAGGCATCGCCTCACCTGGGAAGCGCAAGGGGGAAGGGAATCCCTTTTCCTAGCCAGGGGAACTGAGACACACAACACCTGGAAAATCGGGTAACTCCCACCCCAATATTGCGCTTTAAGCAAACAGGCACACCAGGAGATCATATCCCACACCTGGCCGGGAGGGTCCCACGCCCACGGAGCCTCCCTCATTGCTAGCACAGCAGTCTGTGATCTACCAGCAAGGCAGCAGCGAGGCTGGGGGAGGGGCGCCCGCCATTGCTCAGGCTTAAGTAGGTAAACAAAGCTGCTGGGAAGCTCCAACTGGGTGGAGCTCACAGCAGCTCAAGGAAACCTGCCTGTCTCTGTAGACTCCACCTCTGGGGACAGGGCACAGCTACACAACAACAAAAACAACAACAAAAAAGCAGCAGAAACCTCTGCAGACGCAAACGACTCTGTCTGACAGCTTTGAAGAGAGCAGTGGATCTCCCAACACGGAGGTTGAGATCTGAGAAGGGACAGACTGCCTGCTCAAGTGGGTCCCTGACCCCTGAGTAGCCTAACTGGGAGACATCCCCCACTAGGGGCAGTCTGACACCCCACACCTCACAGGGTGGAGTACACCCCTGAGAGGAAGCTTCCAAAGCAAGATCAGACAGGTACACTCACTGTTCAGAAATATTCTATCTTCTGCAGCCTCTGCTGCTGATACCCAGGCAAACAGGGTCTGGAGTGGACCTCAAGCAATCTCCAACAGACCTACAGCTGAGGGTCCTGACTGTTAGAAGGAAAACTATCAAACAGGAAGGACACCTACACCAAAACCCCATCAGTACATCACCATCATCAAAGACCAGAGGCAGATAAAACCACAAAGATGGGGAAAAAGCAGGGCAGAAAAGCTGGAAATTCAAAAAACAAGAGCGCATCTCCCCCGGCAAAGGAGCGCAGCTCATCGCCAGCAACGGATCAAAGCTGGACGGAGAATGACTTTGACGAGATGAGAGAAGAAGGCTTCAGTCCATCAAATTTCTCAGAGCTAAAGGAGGAACTACGTACCCAGCGCAAAGAAACTAAAAATCTTGAAAAAAAAGTGGAAGAATTGACGGCTAGAGTAATTAATGCAGAGAAGGTCATAAACGAAATGAAAGAGATGAAAACCATGACACGAGAAATATGTGACAAATGCACAAGCTTCAGTAACCGACTCGATCAACTGGAAGAAAGAGTATCAGCGATTGAGGATCAAATGAATGAAATGAAGCGAGAAGAGAAACCAAAAGAAAAAAGAAGAAAAAGAAATGAACAAAGCCTGCAAGAAGTATGGGATTATGTAAAAAGACCAAATCTACGTCTGATTGGGGTGCCTGAAAGTGAGGGGGAAAATGGAACCAAGTTGGAAAACACTCTTCAGGATATCATCCAGGAGAACTTCCCCAACCTAGTAGGGCAGGCCAACATTCAAATCCAGGAAATACAGAGAACGCCACAAAGATACTCCTCGAGAAGAGCAACTCCAAGACACATAATTGCCAGATTCACCAAAGTTGAAATGAAGGAAAAAATCTTAAGGGCAGCCAGAGAGAAAGGTCGGGTTACCCACAAAGGGAAGCCCATCAGACTAACAGCAGATCTCTCGGCAGAAACTCTCCAAGCCAGAAGAGAGTGGGGGCCAATATTCAACATTCTTAAAGAAAAGAATTTTAAACCCAGAATTTCATATCCAGCCAAACTAAGTTTCATAAGTGAAGGAGAAATAAAATCCTTTACAGATAAGCAAATGCTTAGAGATTTTGTCACCACTAGGCCTGCCTTACAAGAGACCCTGAAGGAAGCACTCAACATGGAAAGGAACAACCGGTACCAGCCATTGCAAAAACATGCCAAAATGTAAAGACCATCGAGGCTAGGAAGAAACTGCATCAACTAACGAGCAAAATAACCAGTTAATATCATAATGGCAGGATCAAGTTCACACATAACAATCTTAACCTTAAATGTAAATGGACTAAATGCTCCAATGAAAAGACACAGACTGGCAAACTGGATAAAGAGTCAAGACCCATCAGTCTGCTGTATTCAGGAGACCCATCTCACACGCAGAGACATACATAGACTCAAAATAAAGGGATGGAGGAAGATTTACCAAGCAAATGGAGAACAAAAAAAAGCAGGGGTTGCAATCCTAGTCTCTGATAAAACAGACTTTAAACCATCAAAGATCAAAAGAGACAAAGAAGGCCATTACATAATGGTAAAGGGATCAATTCAACAGGAAGAGCTAACTATCCTAAATATATATGCACCCAATACAGGAGCACCCAGATTCATAAAGCAAGTCCTTAGAGACTTACAAAGAGACTTAGACTGCCATACAATAATAATGGGAGACTTCAACACTCCACTGTCAACATTAGACAGATCAACAAGACAGAAAGTTAACAAGGATATCCAGGAATTGAACTCATCTCTGCAGCAAGCAGACCTAATAGACATCTATAGAACTCTCCACCCCAAATCAACAGAATATACATTCTTCTCAGCACCACATCGTACTTACTCCAAAATTGACCATATAATTGGAAGTAAAGCACTCCTCAGCAAATGTACAAGAACAGAAATTATAACAAACTGTCTCTCAGACCACAGTGCAATCAAACTAGAACTCAGGACTAAGAAACTCAATCAAAACCGCTCAACTACATGGAAACTGAACAACCTGCTCCTGAATGACTACTGGGTACATAATGAAATGAAGGCAGAAATAAAGATGTTCTTTGAAACCAATGAGAACAAAGATACAACATACCAGAATCTCTGGGACACATTTAAAGCAGTGTGTAGAGGGAAATTTATAGCACTAAATGCCCACAAGAGAAAGCAGGAAAGATCTAAAATTGACACTCTAACATCGCAATTAAAAGAACTAGAGAAGCAAGAGCAAACACATTCCAAAGCTAGCAGAAGGCAAGAAATAACTAAGATCAGAGCAGAACTGAAGGAGATAGAGACACAAAAAACCCTCCAAAAAATCAATGAATCCAGGAGTTGGTTTTTTGAAAAGATCAACAAAATTGACAGACCACTAGCAAGACTAATAAAGAAGAAAAGAGAGAAGAATCAAATCGACGCAATTAAAAATGATAAAGGGGATATCACCACCGACCCCACAGAAATACAAACTACCATCAGAGAATACTATCAACACCTCTACGCAAATAAACTGGAAAACCTAGAAGAAATGGATAATTTCCTGGACACTTACACTCTTCCAAGACTAAACCAGGAAGAAGTTGAATCCCTGAATAGACCAATAGTAGGCTCTGAAATTGAGGCAATAATTAATAGCCTACCAACCAAAAAAAGTCCAGGACCAGATGGATTCACAGCTGAATTCTACCAGAGGTATAAGGAGGAGTTGGTACCATTCCTTCTGAAACTATTCCAATCAATAGAAAAAGAGGGAATCCTCCCCAACTCATTTTATGAGGCCAACATCATCCTGATACCAAAGCCTGGCAGAGACACAACAAAAAAAGAGAATTTTAGACCAATATCCCTGATGAACATCGATGCAAAAATCCTCAATAAAATACTGGCAAACCGGATTCAGCAACACATCAAAAAGCTTATCCACCATGATCAAGTGGGCTTCATCCCTGGGATGCAAGGCTGGTTCAACATTCGCAAATCAATAAACATAATCCAGCATATAAACAGAACCAAAGACAAGAACCACATGATTATCTCAATAGATGCAGAAAAGGCTTTTGACAAAATTCAACAGCCCTTCATGCTAAAAACGCTCAATAAATTCGGTATTGATGGAACGTACCTCAAAATAATAAGAGCTATTTATGACAAACCCACAGCCAATATCATACTGAATGGGCAAAAACTGGAAGCATTCCCTTTGAAAACTGGCTCAAGACAGGGATGCCCTCTCTCACCACTCCTATTCAACATAGTGTTGGAAGTTCTGGCTAGGGCAATTAGGCAAGAGAAAGAAATCAGGGGTATTCAGTTAGGAAAAGAAGAAGTCAAATTGTCCCTGTTTGCAGATGACATGATTGTATATTTAGAAAACCCCATTGTCTCAGCCCAAAATCTCCTTAAGCTGATAAGCAACTTCAGCAAAGTCTCAGGATACAAAATTAATGTGCAAAAATCGCAAGCATTCTTATACACCAATAACAGACAAACACAGAGCCAAATCATGAATGAACTTCCATTCACAATTGCTTCAAAGAGAATAAAATACCTAGGAATCCAACTTACAAGGGATGTAAAGGACCTCTTCAAGGAGAACTACAAACCACTGCTCAGTGAAATAAAAGAGGACACAAACAAATGGAAGAACATACCATGCTCATGGATAGGAAGAATTAATATCGTGAAAATGGCCATACTGCCCAAGGTTATTTATAGATTCAATGCCATCCCCATCAAGCTACCAATGAGTTTCTTCACAGAATTGGAAAAAACTGCTTTAAAGTTCATATGGAACCAAAAAAGAGCCCGCATCTCCAAGACACTCCTAAGTCAAAAGAACAAAGCTGGAGGCATCACGCTACCTGACTTCAAACTATACTACAAGGCTACAGTAACCAAAACAGCATGGTACTGGTACCAAAACAGAGATATAGACCAATGGAACAGAACAGAGTCCTCAGAAATAATACCACACATCTACAGCCATCTGATCTTTGACAAACCTGAGAAAAACAAGAAATGGGGAAAGGATTCCCTATTTAATAAATGGTGCTGGGAAAATTGGCTAGCCATAAGTAGAAAGCTGAAACTGGATCCTTTCCTTACTCCTTATACGAAAATTAATTCAAGATGGATTAGAGACTTAAATGTTAGACCTAATACCATAAAAATCCTAGAGGAAAACCTAGGTAGTACCATTCAGGACATAGGCATGGGCAAAGACTTCATGTCTAAAACACCAAAAGCAACGGCAGCAAAAGCTAAAATTGACAAATGGGATCTAATTAAACTAAAGAGCTTCTGCACAGCAAAAGAAACTACCATCAGAGTGAACAGGCAACCTACAGAATGGGAGAAAATTTTTGCAATCTACTCATCTGACAAAGGGCTAATATCCAGAACCTACAAATAACTCAAACAAATTTACAAGAAAAAAACAAACAACCCCATCAAAAAGTGGGCAAAGGATATGAACAGACATTTCTCAAAAGAAGACATTCATACAGCCAACAGACACATGAAAAAATGCTCATCATCACTGGCCATCAGAGAAATGCAAATCAAAACCACAATGAGATACCATCTCACACCAGTTAGAATGGCGATCATTCAAAAGCCAGGAAACAACAGGTGCTGGAGAGGATGTGGAGAAATAGGAACACTTTTACACTGTTGGTGGGATTGTAAACTAGTTCAACCATTATGGAAAACAGTATGGCGATTCCTCAAGGATCTAGAACTAGATGTACCATATGACCCAGCCATCCCATTACTGGGTATATACCCAAAGGATTATAAATTATGCTGCTATAAAGACACATGCACACGTATGTTTATTGCAGCACTATTCACAATAGCAAAGACTTGGAATCAACCCAAATGTCCATCAGTGACAGATTGGATTAAGAAAATGTGGCACATATACACCATGGAATACTATGCAGCCATAAAAAAGGATGAGTTTGCATCCTTTGTAGGGACATGGATGCAGCTGGAAACCATCATTCTTAGCAAACTATCACAAGAACAGAAAACCAAACACCGCATGTTCTCACTCATAGGTGGGAACTGAACAATGAGATCACTTGGACTCAGGAAGGGGAACATCACACACCGGGGCCTATCATGGGGAGCGGGGAGGGGGGAGGGATTGCATTGGGAGTTATACCTGATGTAAATGACGAGTTGATGGGTGCAGCAGACCAACATGGCACAGGTATACATATGTAACAAACCTGCACGTTATGCACATGTACCCTACAACTTAAAGTATGATAATAATAAATAAATTTAAAAAAAAAAAAAAAAAAGAAAGGCAGTGAAAAAACACAGCAGAAGGTTTACCACATGATGAAAGAACAGCAATGATTTTTAATTTCTTCAAATTCTGAAAAAGGGGTCCTGAGAAAAAATGTTTATATAAATTTTCCTAGTATTTTTTTGAAGTTATATTCTCTTCCTTCTGTGTCTACATCTTCACAATGAGGTCTAGAGATATATAGGTTAATTTTAAATAAACTGAAATAGTACTATTTATTAAAAAAAAAAAAGAGTCTAAAATGACCGATAAAGAAATCAAAATATGGATTCCAAGGAAACAATGAAACTAGACAGAAAGTTGAAATCTAACACACACAAACACACACAGAGAAACAAATCAGGATATGGAAGACGAGATAACTGTATTAAGAAAAAACTAAAAAGAACTTCAGTGTTGAAAAATTAACTAAAGGAAACTTAAAACACAAATAGAAGCTGTAACAATAAACTAGGCCAAGCAGAAGAAATAATTTTAGAGCTGGAAGACTGGAAGACCAGTCTTTCAAAATAGCCCATTCTTAAAAAAAAAAAAAAAAGAAAGAAAAGAAAAGAAAAATGTATATTTTTTTAAAGAAGCAAAATCTTCAAGAATATGGAATTATTTAAAGTAAACAAACCTATGACTTGTTGGCATTCCTGAGCAATAAGAAGAAAAAGTAAACAAGGTGAACAACATATTTGAGGAAATGATACAGAAAATTTTCTCTTTTCTTACTATAGGAGTTGATACCCAGATATAAGAAACACAGAGAACACATGCGAGATACTATACAAGATTACCATCCCCTAGTTATGTAGTCATTACACTTTCCAAGGTTAATACAGAAAACAAAATCTGAAAACCAGCTAGAGAAAAGAGCAAAAGTAACTATAAATGAAATCTCCTCAGAAGAACTGCAGACTTCTCAGCAGAAAACTTACAACCCAGAAAAGATTGGGGGCCTATTTTTAGCCTTCTTAAAGAAAAAAAAAAAATGTGTACGATTTTGTACACTGTCAAAGGAAACTTCATAAAGGAGAAATGAAATATTTTCCAGACAAGTAAACACTAAGGGAATTTATCACCACAAGGTTAACTCTGCAATAAATGTTCAAAGGATTTCTAAACATGGAAACAAAAGAACAGTACTTGTTACCATCAAAGCACATGCAAATAAGAAGTCCACATATTCTATAAAGCAATTACACAATTGGGACTAAAAGCAATTAGCTAACCACACAATGAAAGGAACACAACCTCACATAGCAATATTAACATCGAATGTAAATGGCTTAAATGTTTGACTTAAAAACTGGAGTCTTTATCCTATTTGAAATACTCCAGAAACAGAAAATCCAATATCCCATGTTCTCACTTATAAATTGGAGGTAAAAAAATGGATAGACATGAGACATAATGGTAGAAACAATAGGCACGGAGATTCAGTGGTGGATGAAAGGGAAGGGAGAAACAGTTGCAAAACTCTCTCTTGAGTATTATGTTCACTATTTGGGTGAAGGGTTCACTAGAAATCTAAATCCAGCATTACATAATATACCTACATAACAAACCTGCCCATATACCCTCAGAAGGTACTAAAAAATACTAAAATTATTGCTCGGAGTGGTGGCTCATGCCTATAATCCCATCACTTTGTGAGACTGAAGCGGGCAGATCACTTGAGGTCAGGATTTCAAGACCAGCCTGGCCAACACGGAGAAATCCCGTCTCTACTAAAAATACAAAAATCAGCCAGGTGTGGTGGCACATACTTGTAATCACAAGTACTCAGGAGGCTGAGGCAGGAGAAGCACTGAACCTAGGAGGCGGAGGTTGCAGTGAGCTGAGGTCACACATGGCACACCAGCATTGGTGACAGAGTGAGACTTTGTCTTAAAAGCAAACAAAAAAGCCACAAAAAATAAAATTATTGAATCGTACAATTTTCATAAATTATCTTTGATCCAAATATAATAAAAATATAAAAATTAGAAAAAAGAAAAATCATTTAATTGAAAATTTTGGAAACACAAACACCTTAATTTCTCACCAAATAAAAGTTGAAATATATTACATGAATGCATTAAAAATAAACTTGGAAAAAAATGAGCTCAATATTCAGAAAAAATAAAGGTAGCAACATTCGGGGGAAAAAAAGAAATCATGAATGATTTCTTACAATGTGGAGTTTGGAAGTTAAAACACAAGCAGTATACAACTTAGGAGAAATAATGGCTAGAGATCGCTGTATTTGTTGAAGATAAAGAAGTGTTTCTATTTGCCCAAACTTTATGCACTGAGTATAAAATTTCTTCTAGAAAATATATTATGAAAACATTTTTCTGAATTATATTCCTTTATATACAAATAAGCTATTGATATTAATAAGTGAGCCATCAGAATGTGAGACTGAGTTAAATTGTAGCTTTTCACTGTAATGATTCAAACCAAAGCTGCACTTAACACCAAATAATTATTTTGGCATTAAAAAGTCAGACTTTGGAGATTTTGATTAATAAAATTGTAAACGATATTATATTGATATGAATATTTATAAATAATGTAAATTAAATAAGGTACACATAAACAAGGGAAGCATTTATTTAGCATGTGATATACCATAAAATGTAAATAAAGATCAATGTAACATATTAAGGATTTGAAAAGTAAACTCATTCTTCTAGAATACATTAAATTTAAGTTAGGTGCAAAGGTCAATAGATACGGATAGTCTTGAGATAAACTATACTAAAAAAACTGCACATCCTTATGCAGACAGGTGGACCTCAAACCTTCATCATACATAAAATTACCTTGAGATTGATCAGATATCTATTTATAAAGGCTAAAAAGTATTTTTTTAATTTAAAAATGTAGGAGAAAACCTTTGAATGGTGGAGTTTTCTAGACATATTTTAGGTGAGATAAAATGTGCTAACTAAAAAAACAAATGCAATGGATTGTACATAATCAAAATTTAAAACTTCAGTATGTTTAAAAGCATTACTAAGGAAATGCAAAAATACCTACCAGACTGGCAGAAAATAACAAAGTCAGATAAAGGAAATAAAGGTCTTGTATGTAAATTACATAAAGAATTTTGTAACACAATAATACAAATGCACCCCAATTAAAAATGAGCAAAATAACTGAACAATAATTTTACAAAAGAATTATGAATAGTATATTATTTATGTAAATGATGATCAATATCATTAGTTATTATACAAATGTAAATTAAAACCATAACTAAATATCATTACTCACCTACTACAATTGCTAAAATAAGAAAGACTGGTTGTAGCAACTGTTACTGAGGATGTTGAACTGGAGATCCTATGGATTCTTATTTTTGTATAAATTTGAGTACAAGGTACAAGTACAATTTTGTTATATGGATATATTGCAGGGTGGTAAAGTCTGGACTTTTAGTGTATCTCTCACCTCAATAATATACATTGTACCCATTAAGTGATTTCTCATCATACACCCTACTCACACTCCCTCCATTCTGAATTTTCAGTGTCTATCAATCCACACACTATTTCCATATGTACATATTATTTAGCTCCCACTTATAAGTGAAAATATGCAGTATTTGTCTTTGTTTCTGAATTGCTTCTCTTAAGAAAAGACCTCCAATTAGCTGGGTGTGGTGATGCATGCCTGTAATCCCAGCTGCTTAGGAGACTGAGGCAGGAGAATCGCTTAAACCCAGGAGGTGGAGGTTGCAGTGAGCTGAGACTGAGTCACTGCACTAGGCTACAGAGTGAGACTCTGTCTCAAAAAAATAAAATAAAAATAAAAATAAAAAAAGAAAGAAAAGGCCCCCAATTCTATCCATGTTACTACAAAAGACACGATTGCATTTTTTTGAAGGCTGAATAGTATCTTATGTTCTAATGGACATGCAAAATGCTTCAGTTTCTCTGGAAATAAGTTTGTTGAGTGTTGGTATAATTTAAAATAATGTTACTCAATAATTCAGCAGTTTCTATACTTTGAAAAGATAAATGAAAACGTATGTCAAAAAATGCCTTGTACACAAATGATCACAGTAGCTTTATTCAAAATATTGTCCATCAGTTAGAAAACAGAGTGAAATGGTCATAAAATGGAATACTATTCAAAAATGAAAAAAAAAATATTCATAGGAAACCACAAAAACGAATCTCTAAAGCGTGATGTTAAATGAACGCAGCCAGACACAAAAGGCTATGTAGTGAATGATCCTGTTTAAATGACATTGTAGTAAACACGTAAATCCAGGTAATCTGGGAGTGGGAGGAGATGGTTGATGGAAAGGTGCAAAAACTAACTTTTAGAGGTAATAGAAATTTTTATATATTTTGATTTTGTTGTAGTTACACTGCCATACACATTTATCAAGCTCATGAAACTATATTATTTTAGCAATATTGCAACATATATGTAAAGAGACACATACTCAAGATTGTGATTTTCAAAGCACCATTATGTTGAGCTGCTGTTTGTTGGCTCTGTGATTTATAAATACCTGATTTTTGTATTCATTTATTACAGGAAATCTCAGGTAAGAAAATCATTCTTTAACACCAAAATTTTCTCTTGATGAAACATATTAGCAAAAAATAAGGTGTTCTATAACGATAATTGAACTTTTACACTCTAGCCTGAGTATACAACAATGATCAAATTTAATGTATCTTATGGATGCAAATATATACATAACTATTAAAATATAGTGTTAATTTACAGCTATTTATGAAATTTTAAAAATGTAGTTCAAATTAATTTTCAGAAATATTAGTTATTATGACTAGATTCTGCTTCCATGCAGTCAGCTGATATGTTTGCATATGTCTCATACTGGAGTGGCTGCAACTTCTATTCATATAAATGTTCAAAGTTTGTATTTTAAAATCAAGTTTTATTAATGTTTTAAACAAACTTTTAGCATTTCAATAAATTATACTAAGTGATACCCAGCTATTTATCCTAAGAAGGAAAAGTGTGCTTATTTATTTGCATGCAGCTTCATATCTAAGCCATATTTCTCTTTCTGAGGGACCCTGTGGTCTGACAAAGGGTGCAGTATCTCGTGTGATGGAGTCTTAACTGGAAACTCAGGTATGTGTATTAACTACTAAGGTCTGTAATACTTTCAAAAATAAATTTCCCATTTTTATAACTACTTGAGTTTCATCAATCATTGTATGTCCATTTTTTGCCAAATGTTTATAGACATTTTAGCACAACATAAACTTGAATATTATTACAAATTTGAAATTCTGAGTTGTTTTTCTAAATGTAGTATGTGTTTACATATATCTATTGTATATTTCTTTTTCCTGGATCACTTCATAGTTACTTTATTTAAATTAGCTCCTCAAAGAGATTTTTTTTTCTGTATTTCTAAGGAGCTTATAACTCAATAAGTCAAGAAAAACTTCACTGTTTATGGAGTAGATTACCAAATGATTTTTAAAGCAATCCATCTGTATATATGTAAACTCATTTCTATATTCATTCATTTCATTCATATAATGCCTCATGTATTTGAAATATTATTAACTGTTTAGATGTTTATCAATCATTGCCTTTCAGTCACTTTCATATGCCTTTTTTTTAAAAAAAAAAAAAACCATTTCCCCAGGACCTCCCCCTTTAGTAGCCTTCCAGGTCAATTTAGCAACAGGAGTTTTTGCTGCTAGCCTGGAGAAAAGGAGAAGATGGAAACCCATGTACTCATCATTCTATTTCACTCCTATATGTGGCCTATTCCAGTAGTGGTTGCTGCTCCTCCGTGATGCCAACTCCCCGTAAAATAATTTCTCCTTCCATAATCTCAGTGGATTTTATATTCCATGAGGTATAAAATATATTGTGGACTTAAATTCCATAAGATCAGCTTATAGTCTCTGTTAATATCACCTGCTCCAATTCCAAAGTGTGGTAAGTAGCATCATGTTGTTGCTAATGCCTGAATTGCTTCAACATTCTCTCCCTCTGACTTTTCATCTCTTTCATAACCTGTGTAATAAGTTCCCTGTATTGTTACTTTTAGTTAAAATACACCGAGAGGATACAGTGAATGTTCCAGAAAGCAGATCATCATGATCAGTTTCTGGAATGACTTTCAGCAGACAGAATAATGTATTTTGGGGGAGCTTTATTGGAGGAATCAATGGCTTGACTAGAATCACGTCAAGTCAGAGGATTATCAAGCAGCATCAAAAGGCTTGTAACATTGGATGTACCTAATGGTTCTAATATTTTGTTCAAATTTTGAGCAGACTTGGAGTAAATAAAAAGTTACTAAAAACAAATAGGTATTCAAAACATAAAACTTTTTGTTTGCCCTAATATTATTTTATATGCACTTACCCTCTGTAATATGGTGGCCTTCCAAAAGAGATACGTACTGCGAACTTGTGAATGTGACCTTGTTTGAAAAAAGGATCTTTGCAGATGTAGTTAGGGGACTTGAGATGAATTGATCCTAAATTAGAGTTAGCCCTAAGTCTAATGATGTATGTACTTATAAGAAGAGCACACAGAAGAGAAGGTCATATGAAAATAAAGGAATAAACTGGAGTTATGATGCCACATGTCAAAGAATGACAGGAGCCAGCAGAAGCTGGAAGAGTCAAGAAATACTTCCTTACACCTTGGAAGGAGTACATCTGCCTGTCCAGGGCACTGATTATTTCAAAGCAAATAAATGATCATTTCTAGCATTAGGCTTCTTCAAATTAGTAAGTTAAATTTATTTCATTTAGTTGTAATCTTGATCTTTCTCGAGTCCATCCTTGTGCTGCCTTACCTTTGACCTGGCATGCGTTTTCTCCCCTCCACTCTATAGATACACAGGTAGAGTGAAGTGTGGCAGCTTCCCTGTGCCTACACCCAAACTAGGCAATTTCTTCTTTTCTCTGTGATTCCCCTGCCACCCAACCATCCACACTGGATTCTTTTCTGTCTTTCTTTCTCCCTTTCCTTTCTTTCCTTCCTTCCTCCCTCCCTCCCTTCCTTCCTTCTTTCTTTTCCCTGTCTCTTTCTCTTTCTTTCTTTCTCTTTCTTTCTTTCTTTCTTTCTTTCTTTCTTTCTTTCTTTCTTTCTTTCTTTCTTTCTTTCTTTCTTTCTTTCTTTCCTTTCTTTCTTTTCTTTCTTTTTCTTTTCTTTCTTTCTTTTCTTTCTTTCTTTTTCTTTCTCTCTTTCTCTTTCTTTCTCTTTCTTTTTTCTTTCTCTCTTTCTTTCTCTCTCTCTTTCTCTCTCTCTCTCTCTCTCCTTCCTTCCTTCCTTCTTTCCTTCCTTGCTTCCTTCCTTCTTCGAGATGAACTCTTGCTCTTTCGCCCAGGCTGGAGTGCACTGGCGCAATCTCAGCTCACTGCAACCTCTGCCTCCCTGGTTCAACCGATTCTTGTACCTCAGCCTCCCAAGTAGTTAGGGTTACAGGAGCACGCCACCACACCTAGCTATTTTTTGTATTTTTAGTAGAGACAGGGTTTCACCATGTTGGACAGGCTGGTCTGGAACTCCTGACCTCAAGTGGTCTGCCCGCCTTGGCCTCCCAAAGTCCTGGGATTACAGGTGTGAGCCACCATACCCGGTCCACACTAGATTATTTCAAAACAAATCTCAGACATAATATCATTTCTTCTGTAAATATTTCAGTATGTATCCCTAAAACATGGCTACACCTTGATTTCCAAATTCTTGCCTCCAGAACTGGGAATAAATTTCTGTTGTTTTAACCCACAAAACTTGTGGTAGTTTGTTAAGCCCTAAGAAACTAATACAGCTGATCTGCTGGAACAAAAAAGGAGAATAATTATTTAATTTTCCTTGTGATAATTTATAGTTATTGGTGGACAATGAGTGTAAGATTTTATTTATTTATTTATTTTACTTTATTTATTTATTATTTTTTTGAGACAGAGTTTAGCTCTTGTTGCCCAGGCTGGAGTGCAATGGCGCGATCTTGGCTCACTGCACCCTTTGCCTCCTTGGCTCAAGCAATTCTCCTGCCTCAGCCTTCCAAGTAGCTGGCATTACAGGCATGTGCTACCACACCCAGCTAATTTTTATGTTTTTAGTAGAGACATGGTTTCACCACATTGGTCAGGCTGGCCTCGAACTTCTAACCTCAGGTGATTCGCCCACCTTGGCCTCTTAAAGTGCTGGGATTACAGGCGTGAACCACGGAGTCCAGCCAGGTGTAAGATTTTAAACTGATATTGATATGATCTTTTAACTTGTGGAGATAAATCAATATATATTATTGTGAAGTTTTGTAGGGACTGGTGTGTAATTATTCTTTCTCACCACTCCTCCAGCACCATTGTTCCCTGAAACGTGAAGGATGAAAGAATCCCAACAGAGTAATGATATGCCAAGGGAGGAGCTGTGTGCTGTCCCATATGGTACATATCCTTTCAATGATACATTTAGACAGCATCAGAAACATTTTGCTTCGTTCTCCTTGATACTAATTTCCATTAAATATGCATCCCTTCCTTGTTTAAAAAGAGAAATATTACTACTTCACTTTAGTAATTTTAAAATGTGACAGATACTTTAACCAAGCTATAAAGTCATGTAAGGATTCTGTGAGTATCTAAACCTGAAACAACCTACATTCAAGATCTTTCATCAGCAAGAGTTTCAATTTCAGTTCATATAACAGAATCTGATGGACAGCAGACATCCTCTTCTTGAACAGTTAAGACTATGAAAGGTTCTTTACTCATCTCTTGCACAAGTTTTTCTAGTGATACTCAACAGGATTGTGAAACCAACATGCATGTGAGCTGTGGATTTGAATGATGTGAAGTTGATTTAAAAACAGAAAGGCTGAATAATGTAGATGCTTTGTAATAATTCGGTATATAGACATAGAGCACTGTATCAATTAGTTAAATGAATTTAATGTCATTGTTTTAGACCAGTTTCTAAAGAAGTGTAGATAATAGAATACCAGAATATTTAACATCTTAAACTTAGCCAATACTGAGATTTCTAATTGAAAGGGATGAAATTTCTGGCTCACTGCCACATTGAGAATTAGCAATGTGTTTCTTTTTGCTCCCCATCACACTGTTTATGTATTTTCTTTGGAGATATCATGTATCATGGTAACCTTTTTTGAAAATGTATAGTATGCTGTGAGATACTTTAGGATATGAATACTTTCTTATTCATCTCAGTATCTGTAGTAGCCAGTACAAATATGATACAGAGTGGGATTTAAATAAACCTATGCTATATGGATGGATGCTAGTGGAAAAAAATAATACACAGAAGTAATAGGAAGGAAACATATTCTTTTCAGCAAAAAGGATGAAGTCTACTTTTCATATGATAATATTGTTTGTTGAATATATAATATTTATATACATTCATATTAAAAAATAATAAATACTTGACTGAGGCATGGAGACAGGAAGAACTTGCATATTATTATTTAGGTTGTGTGGCTTTAAATGCATTAACAGATAGGACTGCTTTATTGCTTAATTTACAATTTTGTGTCATTTCTAGTTTTTTCTTGGCTAGATCTATCAGTTTTTGTGTTAGATGTGTCAAAAGCTAACTTATTAATATACCAGGGTAACTTATAATTTCATTTAATTTACACAGATATACACATATTTGAAATTATATTCTAGGTTTATGAAGTCCAGATTTTTATATCTTCTTGATAATTTTTGTGATAATTATACACTACTTTTACTTTTCTTATTAATGTTTTTGCTTGAAATTCATTAATTTATATTAACTTTTGCTTAACCAGTTTTAATTGGTAAATATTCTACATAATTTTTCATCATTTTTGTTTGATTTTCAATGTGCCTTTGTTTTTGGTGCTTAATAGTAGTAAGGAAATCAAGTTTTATTTTGCTCATTTTGTGCTTTTTATTACCATGCTTTCAAGTTGTTTCTGAAAAAAAATGTTAGTTTAGGGTAGATAGATTAAAGTTTTTAATCAGTCTTTTGATGTTTTTAAAATTGATACACAGTAAATTTTACCATATAGCACAATTACAACGATATGAAAATTTCAGAGAAGAATAAATTAAACCCTCTCTATCAAGGAAATAGAACGGTACTAGTTTCTTGTAAGCCCACATACTGACTTTCTTATATGTATCACCTTCCATCCCCTAAAAGCTAACCTATTCTGAAATTTCATTATTTAAAAAATTTATTGTCTTTAATGTGTTACTACATATATAAGTATCCCTTAAAATATGTTTGGATACACTTATTTTTGATAGTGTACAATGTCAAAATATCAGAGTTTTTTTTTTTTTTTCCTCTTTGGTTTAGTTTCTTATTCTATGTCTTTTGAAACTCATCTATGTTTGTTAGTAATTCATTTATATGACTTTATTGGTTTTCATTACATTATATTACCATGGTTTATTTATTACATCTACTTTTGATGGTCATTTAGATACTTTATAGTTTTTGCTATTACAAACAATGTTGTTCTGATCATATTTTGCACATATCCAAAAGCATATGTGTGAAAGATTCTTTAAGGCAGTGGTTCTCCATTGGGGATAATTGTGCTCCTCCTGAAAGAATATATTTGGAAACATATAAAAAGGTTTTAGGGTTGTTACAATTTGAGTTAGGGGTTAATATTGGCATCTAAGCTGGTACAAACCACGAGGAATGTTGGTAAGCATCCTAGTATGTATAGGATGCCATCCTATACATACTCCCCCAACAAGAAAGAATCACCCAGCCCCAAATGCCAATAATGTTGTTACCGAAACATCATCACACTGGGTTTAAAATCAATAGTAGAATTACTATGCATATCAAATGTATTAGGTAAGACTAAAATGTTTTCCAATTTAATTTCCCATCAGCAGTAGATGAGAGCTCCAGTTACTCTATGTCCTTGCCAACTTTGGGTATCATCAGAATTTGACAATGAGGTGGATATTCCAGGGCATTACATTTTCCATTAAACTTGTATTTTACTGGTAATAAATGGTGTGGAACATCTTTACTTATGTATTTTGGCCATTCGAATTACTTCTATAAATTTTCTCTTCATTTATCCTCATTTTCATTAAAACCACATTTTTTTACTAATTAATCCTTAGATGTATTTTATGTACTATGAAAGCTGCTACTTTTGAGATATACATACATAGATTCTGCATCTAATTTTCTAGCTTTTGTTTGTACACTTGCACTTTCTTTTGAAGAACATATGTGTTTTTATTTTAATTTAATGTAATTTACATATATTTCTTTTATATTTGAAATTTCTATGTTTTGCAAATTTTACCTTGCCCTAAAAGTGACAAAGTTATTTCCCTTTATTATCTTTTAAGCAAATAGCCTCTCGATTTACATTTAGGTATTTAATGCATCTAGAAGTGATAACTGGGATTGGTGTATTGTTGGATTTTTTCTTTAACCATACAACCTTCATGCAGAATGGAAAGCTTAAATACGACTGCATGTATCTAAAATATAGTTATTCTAGTACAGGATGATAATGATGGCATTTACAACATGACAGCTGTGATTGACAAAATTAGAAATGTTCCAGAAGATTTTAGAGAGTAGATGTAAGTGGTTGTAGAAACTATTTGAATGTAAGAGTTCAGTAGAATAAGCTGTTAAAGATGACATCTAGAAGTCTGAATGGAGTTGCTGGGGTAATCAGAGTATCTTTAAATGAGGCAGAATAGAGAAAGAAGAATGGCTTTAGTGGGATCATGAACGCATAGAGTTTAAATTTGGACAATCATAGTTTGGAATACTGAGAAAAATAGCTGGGTAGATATCGAGATAAGTTGTTTTTCTGATAGGTGATGACAACTCAATCCTTCCAGTTACTCAGCAAAATTGTGGTAATTAATTATCTTTTCCTTTTAGGTCATACAACCAATCTGTTACACACATTTCTTTGAGTTTTTCTTCAAAGTATATTTAAAATCTCAGCATATTTAACAAATTTTACTGCTAGCATCTGGACTTCAACCATTATGATCTTCTCTGAGATGTTAAAATAGCTCCCTGCCCATTCTTCCTGCTTCCACCTACCCCTCCCCTCTTGTCTATTTTTAATATAAAAGTGGTTGATCTTTTTAAAAACAGCAGTTAGATTAATATAAAACTTCTTACATAAAACTACCGTGATACTCCAATTTACTCATAATTAAAGCCAAAGTCCTTATAATTGCCCCTAAGTTCTTATAGTTCTCCCTAACTCCTGCCATTATATCTTCACCTCATGTCCTATTAATCTCTCCTAATTTCTATCTCTAATCTAATCAAATTGGCTCCCACAACTATCTGCTCTAACACTGGTATTTCTGACATATTACATAATTTAAAAATATGTATTTTATATTTGTAATAGTTTACTATTAATTGTCTACCTCTCACTACTGATAATATGCTTTATGGGTTGGAGATATTTTACTTTCTTTCTGCTAGACTATAAAGTATTCCAGGAACCTAAAAGGTAACTGTGATATAAAAGTTGTTCAATAAATATTTCTGAGTAAATTAATGTTTATTATATGCAAGATTATTCACTGCATTTAATAATACAGGAAAGTTTAGAAATCACTTTCTTCAAAATAAAGTGTGAAATTTAATAATATGTCTCTATTTTTTTCTTGAAGATGCTGACTCTATGCTGTAATTTTGAACATTCTAAAAACTTCTGTGGCTTGAAACTATGATGATTTGATTTTTGTTCACACTGCATATCCAAGTCGGATTATAAATGAGAGGTTGTCGTGTGCTGTAAGTTATTCTCCCTCTGGAACTCAGCTGTCGATGCTTCCACTATCTATGGCATCACCATTGTAGAATGAAAAGTAAGATGTATTCTTACCAAGGTGCCTAAAGGACTTTCCGAATGAAAGTGACATTTTACTAGCCAAAAAAATCAATAAATAAAAAGAGGAAAAGAGAAACATTCTTACCATGTAACTTGAAACGTATTATTATAGATGAAATATAATTTAATGTCATTTTATTGAGTTTGACTTCCTTTTACCATTTTCTTTTGCTGTTGTTAAGCTTGAGTTTAGATGAAAATACTAAACAGCTACTAAAAATAATTATGTATAACCATGCCTTACTTACATTAAAGGCTTATATGCCAACAATAGTTGCTGGACACAAGTTTTCTAAATCTATATGAAAAACATAAGTTTTGTGTTTTTTTTTAAACATCAAAATGTTGGCAAACTTTAAAATTTAAAATATAAAATAACTAATTAACAATGAAACAAATGTCAATGTTTTAAGTTCCATTCAAGTGAAATTTTGCTGTGTATCCAGACTATAAGAAAAAGAGTTTTTTCTCTAGCCCAATCTCACGCTGACAACCACCAGCTCCACGAGTCAGACCTCCAGGAAGGCATTAGAGCAGTTCCCCGAGAGGATCCCCAATGGAACTATCAGGCAGATTCCCCAGGTATAACAAGGCAAGATTACATGGTTTCCTGCCTAGTTGAAGGGCTTTAAAAGGCAGCTTAAAAAGCTGTTAATTATGACAAACTTAAAGAAACTACCCAAAGTTAAGACGAAAACCCAGCCCAGTTCATGGCCCACTTAGCAGCAACCCTTAGATGCTTTACCGCCCTAGACCCAGAGGGGCCAGAAGGCTGCCTTACTCTTAATATGCATTTTATCACCCAGTCAGCTCCTGACATTAGAAAAAAGCTTCAAAAATTGGAATCCAGCCCTCAAACCCACAACAGCACTTAATTAACCTCGCCTTCAAGGTGTACAATAATAGAGAAGAGTTTCAATTACTTGCCTCAGCTGTGAGAGAAACCCCAGCCATATCTCCAGCACACAAAAACTTCAAAACGCCTAAGCCACAGCAGTCAGGCGTTCCTTCAGGACTTCCTCTCTCAGGATCTTGCTTCAAGTGCCAGAAATCTGGCCACTGGGCCAAGGAATGCCCGCAACCTAGGATTCCTCTCAAACCATATCCCATCTGTGAGGGACCCCACTGGAAATTGGACTGTCCAACTGGCCCTAGGCTCTGACTGACTCCTTCCCAGATCTCCTCAGCTTAGCGGCTGAAGACTGACGCTGCCCGATCGCCTCAGAAGCCTCCTGGACCATCACAGACACTTTGGGTAACTCTTACAGTGGTGGGTAAGTCCATACTCTTCTTAATCAATACAGAGGCTACCCACTCCACATTACCTTCTTTTCAAGGGCCTGTTTCCTTTGCCTCCATAACTGTCATGGATATTGACAGCCAAGCTTCAAAACCCCTTAAAACTCCCCCACTCTGGTGCCAACTTTGACAACATTCTTTTATGCACTCTTTTTTAGTTATCCCCACCTGCCCAACTCCCTTATTAGGTTGAGACATTTTAACTAAATTATCCGCTTCCCTGACTATTCCTAGGCTACAGCCACACCTCATTGCCACCTTTTGCCTCAGTTCAAAGCCTTATTCACATCCTCTCCTTTTATCTCCCCACCTTAATCCACAAGTATAGGATACCGCTACTCACTCCTTGGTGAGAAATGATGCACCCCTTACCATCCCATTAAAACCTAATCACCCTTACCCTGCTCAACACCAGTATCCTACCCCACAGTGTGCTTTAAAAATATTAAAGCTTGTTATCACTTGCCTGTTACAGCATGGCCGTTTAAAGTCTATAAACTCCCCTTATAATTCCCCCATTTTTCCTGTCCAAAAACCGGACAAGTCTTACAGGTTAGTTCAGGATCTGCGCCTTATCAACCAAATTGTTTTGCCTATCCACCCCTTGGTGCCAAACCCATATACTCTCCTATCCTAAATACCTCCCTCCACAACCCATATTTCTGTTCTGGATCTCAAACATGCTTTCTTTACTATTCCTTTGCACCCTTCATCCCAGCCTCTCTTTGCTTTTACTTGGACTGACCCTGACACCCATCAGACTCAGCAAATTACCTGGGTTGTACTGCCACACAGCTTCTCAGACAGCCCCCATTACTTCAGTCAAGCCCAAATTTCTTCCTTATCGGTTACCTATCTTGGCATAATTCTCATGAAAACACACGTGCTCTCCCTGCTGATCAGGTCTGGCTAATCTCCCAAACCCCAATCCCTTCTACAGATGACAAGTTCTTTCCTTCCCAGGCATAGTTAATGTGGTCAGAATTCTTACACAAGAGCCAGGACCACACCCTGTAGCCTTTCTGTCCGAACAACTTGTCCTTACTGTTTTAGCCTAGCCCTCATGTCTGCGTGCAGCAGCTGCTGCTGCCTTAACAGTTTTAGAGGCCCTCAAAATCACAAAGTATGCTCAATTCACTCTCTACAGTTCTCATAACTTCCAAAATCTATTTTCTTCCTCACACCTGATGCATATACTTTCTGCCTCCCTCCACTACCTCTCAGCAAGTCGAACTCACTGCCTCAACTCAAGCCCTCACTCTTGCAAAGGGACTACGCATCAATATTTATACTGACTCTAAATATGCCTTCCATATCCTGTACCACCATGCTGTTATATAGGCAGAAAGAGGTTTCCTCACTATGCAAGGGTCCTCCATCATTAATGCCTCTTTAATAAAATCTCTTCTCAGGACCGCTTTACTTCCAAAGGAAGCTGGAGTCATTCACTGCAAGGGCCATCAAAAAGCATCAGATCCCATCGCTCAGGACAATGCTTATGCTGATAAGTTAGCTAAAAAATCAGCTAACATTCCAACTTCTATCCCTCATGGCAGTTTTTCTCTTTCTCATCCGGTCACTCCCACCTACTCTCCTATTGAAACTTCCACTTATCAATCTCTTTCCACACAAGGCAAATGGTTCTTGGACAAAGGAAAACATCTCCTTCCAGCCTCACAGACCCATTCTATTCTATCGTCATTTCATAAACTCTTCCATGTAGGTTACAAGCCTCTAGCCCCCCTCTTAGAAGGTCTCATTTCTTTTCCATTGTGGAAATCTATCCTTAAAGAAATCACTTCTCAGTGTTCCACCTGCTATTCTACTACTCCTCAGGGAGTGTTCAGGCCCCCGCCCTTCCCTACACATCAAGTTCGGGGATTTACCCCCGCCCAGGACTAGCAAATTGACTTTACTCACATGTCTCAAGTCAGGAAACTAAAATGTCTCTTGGTCTGGGTAGACACTTTCGCTGGGTGGGTAGAGGCCTTTCCCGCAGGATCTGAGAAGGCCACCATGGTCATATTTTCCCTTCTGTCAGACATAATTCCTTGGTTTGGCCTTCCCACCTCTATACAGTCTGATAATGGGCTGGCTTTACTAGTCAAATCACCCAAGCAGTTTCTTGTACTTTTGTTATTCAGTGGCGCCTGCTTTTACCTCAAACTGCTACCCTTAAGTCTCTCTTTAAGTGGATAGAAGATCTTCAGTGACAAAGTATACTCCAATACTTTCATCCTGATGAACTCCTATTCTTTACTTTTATACTCACTCTGATTCTGGTTCCCGTTCTTATGCCGCCCTCTACCTCTCCCCAGCTGTCTCCACCACACTATCAAACTCACTCTCTCCTAGCCATTTCTAATCCTTCTTTAACAAACAATTGCTGGCTTTGCATTTCTCTTTCCTCCAAAATCACTGAGGCCCTGACTTACTCACTGCTGAAAAAGGAGGACTCTGGATATTTTTAAATGAAGAGTGTTGTTTTTACCAAAATCAATCTGGCCTGGTATATGACAACATAAAAAAAAAAAAAACTCAAGGATAGAGCCCAAAAACTCGCCAACCAAGCAAAAAATAATGTTGAACCCCCTTGGACACTCTAATTGGACATCCTGGGTACTCCCAATTCTTAGCCCTTTAATACCTATTTTTCTCCTTCTTTTATTTAGACCTTGTGTCTTTCGTTTAGTTTCTCAGTTCATAAAAAAACACATCCAGGCCATCAACAATAATTCTATATAACAAATGCTCCGTCTAACAATCCCACCATATCACCCCTTACCCCAAAATCTTTCTTCAGTTGAATCTCTCCCACTGTAGGTTCCCACACTGCCCCCAATCCCACTTGAAGCAGCCCTGAGAAACATAGCCCATTATCTCTCCATACTGTTATGCCCAGACTGTTTGTTCCCCAAAGAAGACCACCAGAGTCCAGAGTCAAAGCCAAGCGGCAAGGATCTTTACTGCAAGTTCGAACTCGGTCCCTCCTTTACACAGCATACAAGAGGGCCCCGAACAATGCGAGCGTTTGCTTTTTATAGCCCGAAAGTTGCAGGGGAACAAAGAAATTCTTTTGGCTCTCGCGCTTTCAGTAACCTTGAATGGCTGTCTCCTTATCGGAGACTTTCCAGGTGGTGTTTGTACTGGGCTCAGGGAGTTGGAGAGATATATGGCAGTATGTGATGGGATGGGAGGATGAGATGTGTTTGTACTAGGCTCAGGGAGTTTTGAGCCCGGGGCTGAGGAATGTGCCCAGCTCCTTTCATTCCCCCCTTCTTTTCAGGTATCTTTAGAGCCAATCTTGGGTCTTATAAGTCTGATTCTGTTTCAGCGTTTACAGGTTGGTATTGGGCTCTGAGGACCATGAGTTGTACGGTGTCAAATCTCTCTCTAATAAATTGTAAAATTCTGTTAACAACACAAGGTCCTACGGTAAGCAGAAATAGTAGACTTAGCAGGGGTCCAAGGAAGGGGGCTAACAGAGAAAACATAGAGGAATTCCACCATTGGTCTGCAGCTGAAGCAAACTGCCGTGTTTTTACTTCAGTGCTTAACTTGCGTAACTGTTGGACCCGGTC